>NC_137737.1:94527688-94690188 GCF_963264785.1 Psittacula echo | reverse complement strand
CACCTAGAGCGGGTTACACAGGAACATGTTCAGGCAATTTTTGAATGTCTCCAGAGAGGGAGAGTTCATGGCCACCCTGGGCAGCCTATTCAGTACTCTGCCACCCTCAAAATAAAGAAGCTTTTCCTCATGTTGAGGTGAAATTTTTTGTGTTTTAGTTTATAGCCATTGCTCCTCTGCCTGTCACTGGGGACCACTGAGGTTAATGGTTCCTTTAGAGATCACACACAACTCAGTAATGGTCATTAAGTTTTCAGAAATGTCTTCTATTGCAGTGGACTGGTGATATGCCAAGCACGACTTTTTTGGAATTGCTTCTAGTCATCACAGCCTAAGTTATTGAGCTGGGAAGTTTAGATTAGATATAAGGAAGAAGTTCTTTACTGTGAGGGTGGTGAGGCACTGGAATGGGTTGCCCAAGGAAGCTGTGAATGCTCCATCCCTGGGGGTGTTCAAGGCCAGGTTGGACAAGGCCTTGGGTGGCATGGTTTAGTGTGGGGTGTCCCTGCCCAACGCAGGGGGTTGGAACTAGATGATCTTAAGGTCCTTTCCAACCCTAACTATTCTATAATTCTACAATTCTATGCCATGTGCTAAGACTCTGAATGGGCTTGGGTTTTCTGCCTACAGTGAGCACCAGAGCCTGGGCAATTCTTATGAGTAGCAGGTCTGATTCTGAGAGTGGTCAAACTTATGCTAACTTTTCAAGGAATACATATAAAGATGCAGTGCTGTAGCCTGGTGAGATAACTTGAATTTTGAAGTCTTGAAGGTGCTCCAAAATGATATGGTTGTCTTTCAGATAAGTTAGTTCCCAGAGGATTTAATGCTCAGAAAGACAAAAATATGCTTTTTTCATCTGTGCATCAATAGATGACCAATGCAAAACATAGTCCCAATGAGGGAAGCTACTAAACAGCCAGAAATGCAAGGTTAGGCTGTACCAGAAATACACAATATAGTTATATTAAAATTGTTCTAATAACTTTGGCTTTCATGCATTTTGTTTATTTGCTTGATATTGCAGTAATAATATTGATATTTATTTCTATATAGAACAGGAGCATAAAAATTAATTAAAAAAAGCGCCCCAAACGCTATCCACTAAGTCCACAGGGTTTAAAGCAAGGAAAATAATCCAAAGTAAGAGCATCAGCTAATGCTTTCACTTCAGACTTAGATCATACTCTTGTATTTTGACATTACAGAATTTTGAGATTGGTGTTACATGCTACATGTGTTACAATAAGGGCAATGATGAAAGATAAGAATGGCCGTCTTAACTACATATTTCCATTATTTTGTGGATTAGAAATGGGCAGACCTCTAAATGCCTGATTTTGGTTGGGACTAGAGACCCAAATAGTGACAAGCATATGCATATATACAGACATGTAATTTCTCACATATTTATGCTAGCAATTAAGACCTGTAAAATAACAAAGTGTGTCCTACTAGAATATGCAAATCAACTTTGACTGTATTAAAATATTTTGAACTAAAATCTTTGAAAATGGTTGTCCAGCTTGGAGAATTGTGATGTCATTTCACTAACTGAGTTTTTAAATTTTGGTTTCAATGGTGTTTTCACAGTTAGATGTTTTCTCATTTTTATGTGGTGTTGGTTTGTTTTTGGTATTTTTTTTCTTTTGGCTTTTGTGTTAATTTGGAACAAAGAACTTGTTCTCTAATTCATGGAGTCTCCTATAATCTGTTAGTTGTTAGTACAACAAAATTCTCTGAATTGCCATTTTTATTGGGACCCTTGTGACTGACTCCTGCATTATTCTGTGTATAAACATATTACTAAGCTCCAATGTGAAGATTATTGGTATGGCTGTGTTTTTTTTTCAGAAACAGCAAATGTTGCTTGTGTATCTGAAATAGGAGGATCTAACTCTTTGTGGACTCTGGCACTGCTAAAATTCAAATCAGCAATAGCTCTGAACACACATTATTATTACTCTTTGTATATAAGCAATACAGCACAAATCTACGTGAGCATTTAACCACTGAACTTCTGCTAATACTGATGAAAATAAGGCTTTCTAGAAAGACTGTGGTGCTGCCCTTATGAAACCATAGTAAAAATCTACAGGCAAAGAGCAGTTGCCCTGGAGACATACTTAAATCCTTATATCATAAATCAATCCAATTGCAAATAATCTGTCTTCACATGTCGGTTATTAATTCATAGTTGGTTTTGTGTGGGTTTGTTTTTTTTTTTTTAAGATTCAGAGAAGAGAGGCAGTCTGGAGAAATGTCTTTCATAACAAAAGTTAAAATATATTTTATTTATTCCCAAGTGGCTGTTTTGATAGGTAGTAGTCCAGAAAGTCTGAAGATGCTTTTAGACAGAGTATTCATAAAGAGCTGCTATGAATTTCATTTATATTTCACACAAGCCTTGGGAGGCATTCATTATTTTAGTGGTGAGTGAATAATTAACACAGGTGTTCTGGTGTGCCACTGAATCAGACTATCTCTTCTAATCAGTCTGTGCTAGGTGATGCTGTTATAGCAAACTGGTTGCCAATATAGCAAATGCTGTAATACCACATTCAGAACCTGGTGACAGGGTCATGAAGCAAAGAAGCTGATGGGGAAGGGGAATGGTAAGTGAAGAGGGAAGACACTTCCCAGAAGGCTGCATAGTGGTGTGATCCCTCCTGATTCACACAGACATTATAGATCCTCAGAACTGGACAGGAGTTTTGCACCTCTGACATGTCTTTCATCTCAAAGAACAGTCCTTGAGAGTCTTGAGAATGTTAATTCATAAGCTTCTTGCTGTTTTGATGGTAAGCTTGTTTTTCCATCGAGGTCGAACACTTCTATTCAACTAGAAGCCTAAGAGCACTCAGCAAGGACATAGAAGACAACTGCTGAGCAAAGGGTAAAATACTCTGCATCATAAACACCATCCCCAGCATGATTTCACTCTTGCTGCCTGCATTGGTATCTACCATTACTCTTCCACAGAAGATCCTAGTTGGCTTTTCTCCGTTCTTGGTAAGGCTGAGAAGAAATAAGACTAAACTGATGCATCAGAGGGATTTAGAGAAGGTGTAAAACTTCTTTTTATATTTTAAGATAATAAAAGTATCAGAACAAAAAGTTCTGAGAAAGAACAGTCCTTGAAATCAGAATCTCAGAAAGTAGCATGACATAACACAAGAACACAAAATATATGCACTGCATAAGACAAGAATGACTGCATTGAGAACTTGGCGACTACTCCTTCTACCATAAAGCTTGGACGGTAAAGCCTGGACAGCTGTAGTTGTGCAGAACAGCATGAAAATGACAGAATCACAGCAACTGCATGGCATGGTTTGATGTACTGATGATTTGGCTATGCAGTGCTGCTATTTCTTTTTTTTCCTGACATAAAGCAGCAATGGTTGAATAATGCAGCACAACATAGCAGTCATTGCCCTTCATGACAGTGTAGACATTGCACTGTGTTAATTCTTTTTGGTTTGCTTTGCTTTTTGAACACTGATCATTACTTCTCTTTCATGCATTTTCTCATTTACAACTTGCTTCACTGATTCCACTTAGCTAGTACACATCCTTTATAGATAGAAAAACAATAGAGAAATGTTCTTGTTTATAAAGAGAAGTCTGTAGTTAGCACACTGAAGAATGATTCCATATTCATTTCACAACGTCATCACTTGTTCTGTAAATAGCAGTGCTACTTCCCATTTACAAAAGAAGAGTAGAAATTGCTTTTCTTTTTTATTTTTTTTTATTTTTTTTCTTTTTCCCTGCCCAAAGATCTTACTGGGAGGCCTGTGGCACCGTATTCAGAAGTTTTACTTACAGGTTGTGGTTCTACATTTGTTGTGGATTCTACAATATTTTTCTCTTCCATTTTTTGCACTTTAAACAGAAAGTTGGTTGCATTTATCAGCAATTTCACTGAAAGCCTCAGTATCCCTGAATTGTCACACTGGCACACTTGAAAGTAAAGAATAAAAGTTGAAGTTTGGAGTATTAGCTAGATTATCAACAGTTTAGATTAGATGCATTACATGAAAACATAATGCTTTAGATGCATTAGATGAAAACAATATGCACTTTAGTCATAAATCAAGCAAACCACTTCTGTATTAACCTTGCTATCTACCAATACTACAAGTAAAATCTCTATTTAATCACCATACACAGGTGAATATTATCTTATGTGCCAATGGAGCTTTCAGGGGGAAAAAACCAACAAAACTCAGAATTGAATTACTCCAGATTTGCCATCTGAGATTTCCATGAGTAACTCATGACCCAGAGATGCATAACTGCACATCTGCAGTTTTCCTTTTATATCACCACCATCAGACAAATATCAGTCAACAAGCAGGATACAGTCTGACTTCTCAACACCTGCACAGTACTTAGGGTCACCTTGAGCATCATAACAACACTAAAGACAAAGCTACCAATGCTTGTGTTGGACATTATGTTATGTGTAAAAGGACCATGTACAACTTGCATTCTTTTTTCTGTTGATCATAGTAGGTGTATCAATTCAATGTAGCACAAAAACACTGCTTATTTTTATTCTTGTAACCCTCATAACCAGCAGTGTATCTTGTCCCCATTTTGTAGATGGAGAACTTAATGCAACAAACAGCTAAGGTACTTGCCACTGGGAGTCTGAATCAGAGCTGGGAAATAGACAGTTTCAAAATGGTTCTTTAATTTCAAGAGTTCTGAACCACTTTGGATTGGTATGCAATAGGAATAAGAGTACATTGAATCACTTTAATAGTAAAACCTTTTCTTCCAAATGGGATCTTGTGATGTGGATTCATGTTTTCTTCCAGCACTTGCCCACAAAGGAATAAAAATAGGAAAGTTGCAGTGTCTCATCTCATAGAAACATACTGTATGAGATAAAGTAGGTAATACAATTTCTACAGTACACATGTTTAAAAGAGTATCCATGAAGTTTTGGGCAGAGTGTCTATAAATTGGAAAAGCTTTGCATTACAGGAAGATGTCTCCTCAAAGTAGGACAACTTTCTAATTATCTCACAAACTGTTCTTATTTTTCATCTTAATAAAGAACATAATTTCTGGCATTATTAGTGCAGCATTTTAATAAGTATTATAATTTCAAAGTTTGTGGAAAAAAATTAAATCTATTCAGCATCTAGTCAGGTACAGAGCATAGACCAGAGGGCATGTACTTTTCTTCTTTCTAGGATCAGTAGGCAACTGAGTAAAAAATTTTGCTATCTAATAAGTACAAAATAAACCACCTGCACATAGGATACGTTAAAAACAAAACAAAACAAAATAGTTTTATTATAAGCAAATGAATTACTATAATTCTGAACAAAATCTGTTTTGGTCAGAATGATTCCACTGCACTGTGCTTGCCAATGTCAGTGCCACACACTTGGGTTCCCTGGAATGAGGCCATCAATTGCAGCAGTGGAGAATGAAAAGCTCTAGCAAAAAGTGTAAATAAGCATACTGTGCTTTTGAAGAGTTGATCCAAAAAGCCTGGGAAATGAAAAATAACTGTTATTATGTACTTGTTGTAGATAAAGCAATATATGTTACAATGCCTTAGAGAGTTAACCCATGTATAAAACTAGAAAAGGAAGCCACTTGCCAATAAAAACTACTTTTCTAAGCCCTGTGAAGTTCTGCCCCCATATTTTTTTGTGTTCCTGTGTTATCCACACAAGTAACCAGCAGGGATGACTTCTGAGTAAAGTAGAACCACCTTTGTGCAGCTACATCATCAGGTTCTCAGGCTTTGACCTGGAGGTTGACATAAAGGAGTGAGGGCCTGTACATGGACGAAGCAATACCTGGAATGAAGCTGTACAAAGACGTAAGAGTTCACTTTTATGGTACGTATCTATTAATTTCAATAAGGCTTGAATATTATCCCAAGTCTATCATGGAAGGTGATGGTATTAAAAAAAAATAGAGATTGGCCATGAAATTGCATATTATTTTGGATGACATATAAGGGAATAGAAGGAAAATAATGTGGAATAAAATGAAGAATTTTGCTTATGCACTTTAAACCAGATGTTTACACTGGTTTATTCATTATCATGTTCATTATTGTATTTATTTTGCATCGATTATTCATAATGATTGATTATGAATTTCTTCCTGCTTAGATTTTATGAATGGCTGATTCCCTACAATCCTCTGTCGCCATAATTTTTTCTTTTTGGAGCATAATGATGATACCTTGTGTGAAATAAGGAACACGTAGAGGATTTGATCTTTAGAATGCATCAAGAAAATAATATATCTTTAAATGAAACTTTATAAATAAATATAACCAATTCAAGTACTTTGGAAAGCATTCTCTGTATTTCTAGTAAAAATAAAATTTTTGATATCTTAGGCCAAAACAATAGTTTCAACAATTTTGTGTGTGAGAGTGATAAAATGGATTCTTAATTTTTATATTTGTGATTTTTGTTTCAAGAGTTTAATCAAAGAAATTATAATTAGATAATTTTATAATTAAAAGAAACTGTGATAAAATTGAAATGACAGTGATAAAGGGCTCAGGTATAAAAAGTAAACATTTATACATCTGTTTCTTACAAACTGAAAAATGGCCCTTTATAATGCTGGATTGGTGGTCTCTCTTTCAACCATCTATCCACCTATTAAGCCAGAATCACCAGTATACTAACCATAATTCTGGAGATGGAAAAAGTTATGCTATAAAAACACAAAACAATGGGAAAGGGTAAGTTGGAGACTAAATAAATTATTTCAGATTACTCAAAACACAGCCTTTCACGGCACCACTGACAAGGAGCTATTTAAACTTACCTCATCAAGTAACACATAACTTAGAACAGTTTAAGGAACTTGTTTCTCATCTAAAATAATAGATTTACAGTCAGTTTATAACCTTTCCAGCTTTCAGATCCCCTGTTTGTCTTGCTTGTATTCTGTTAAACAAGAAAAGAGTTGTAACCCATAATTGCAGGCAGATTCACAGCAGGTTTTGAGGAGCTTTTTTTGCCAGAGTGTCCGAGCTGTCTCCATCTGCTGCTGTCTTGTGTGCTTCCCACAGGGGGACCTGGCTAATTTTTCAGTCAATTAGCAGAAGGGTTGCTTTTGTTCTCCATGTACACCCCCATGGGCTCCTCTTACACCCTGGACACACTATTCAGATGTTGGGAGTTTTCAAAAAGCATATCGTGTTATTTTTTTCCTATTGACCTTTGTGACATTGTTGGGCAAATGCTGTCTCCTGTAATCATAGACACTTACATTAAACTGTGTAGACTAACTTTAGAATGTTTTTAATACGAATATAAATAATGCATGTAGCAACGGCTTTTCTTAACTGATTTCTGAAATCTTTTGTCAAAGCCTAGTCTTACTTTTTCATTCAGGATGAACCAGTTGACATACTAATACTCATCATGATCATTATTTGCTATATATTTTACTCAATGGGAAAAAAGTTTCTTAACAATTGCTTTTGCTACTTACCTTTTAGCAAGGAACATTTAAATGATGAATAGAAAACTTAGGTTATGAACACAACTTCAGTTTCAGTGAAAATTACATATCAAATGAAATAAGGAGCTTTAAAAAGTAGATTTGATTGTGCACATGTATGTATATACCTTTGTATAGCTAGCAGAAAGGTAATGCAAACATTATATAGTGGCTGAATAATAACCTGATAGGCTCCTTGTCTATTCTTTGTGTTGCTCTCTATGAATTTTAATCAGGGTTTGGCTAATATGCACTCCTTGCAAGACTGAAAATACTGTTATTTCAGTATAACAAAATATTACTATATTTCTGGAAAAAAGTCAGTGTTTTCTTCTGAAAGAATATAGTTGAGCTAACAGAAAACAATATGCTTTAAGCCCCCAGTTTATGAACATTTCATTTGGAAAGCTATCTTGCCTAGGTGTCCCTGAGCTTAATCGGCTTCGAGAAATTTTGAACATCATTTTGCATATGAAATTCCCAATGTGCTGTAGTGACCATTGTATACTATGGGAGCACATAGATTTTTTTTTTTAATATCACTGTCGTACCTTTTATCTGTGATTTCTATCTCAGATGCAAATACGGATCAGTGAGGGTATTTTTCCGTCTCCTTAACACCACGATCACGCCATTACTTTTTACGGTAGGATATCAAACGAGTTCATTTTCCTGTAACCTTTCATCTGCCCAGCCTCTTGGCTATATCTTTCTATAGTTAATAAATATACTTTTTCTCAGTGTTAAGCAATAAAATATTCACTGGGTCTGAGCTGGGGTTAACAGATTTCTGAAAATTTTATTGCGTGACAGCCTGTCCTGAATAATCCCCTCAGCTGTCTCATGTTCTGGGGCAGAAATGATCTTATGTGTCACTCTAATAGTCTAGAATTACACTTGTATCACTGTCACCAGCATATGGGGCTGTGTATACCCCTAGGCCCAGCTCCCTCTCTTTCACGGCATTTAAAATGATAACATTTGGCAAAGCCAGTTTTGACAGAAAGTGAACTCTCCTTTCCGCGCCAGTGACAAAGCTGGCCACCGGAGGCCTGACACTGAGCAGCCAGTCATCGTACTCTTTGCTGGGTAATGATCGCGGGTTTCCTTCTTCTTAATAACCACCTCGCTGCAAGGAGAGGCTTGAGTGCAAGTCTTCACTTAATTATACAGTCTTCATCTTAAGAGCTTTATTCATGTGAGGGTTTCAGCTGCTCAGGCGTTATCATAGCTTTTCTTTTCCACCCTGCCAAAACATAACGATTCCTGGGCAGGCAAAGGGAGAGGGAAGGATTTTGGGAAAATAGCAGGCAGGAAAACAAAATGGCTTGCATGTGCTCAAAAGCAAAACAGTTTTAGGAACTGCACTTCATATCACAATAATAAATCTCTGAATGTCATGCACTACTAATATCAGCTGCTGAAGGTGGTGTTCAGCTTGTGTGCAAAAGACTGAGGAGAAAAAAAAGATTCCAAAGTGAAAGAAAGAAAAGGCAAGCAAAAAGAAAAAAAAAGAATTCCTCTCTAAAACTAAGGTCAGACCCTGAAAGGCTGTTTTTTAATACAAGCAAAATAAAATGTAGCAACTCAGGAGCTTAGTGCTGAGGTGAACCTTTTATTTAGGTTTGCTAAACTAACCAGTAGACATTTCTGAAATGCAGAAGATTGCACCAGCAGGTGTTCCTGGCAGTGTAAGGAGGACATAGGACATTATTTACTATTACGACTAGACAAACTATGCTTATATTTTCCTTCCCTACCCCAAACTTTAGTTTAGAATTTTAATTTTGAGCATATTTTATTCTTACAATTTACTTTCACCATTTTAACTGGTTTTCTTCTAAATGAAACCTTGACTCATTTTCCCATTTCCCACTGCTTTCTCCATAATGCATCTTATCTGAAGTTTGTCTGATAATTCCCAGTGGATATCTCTACTGATGTGTGTTTTAGTCTACTCTCAGGGAGCAGACATTTCAAGTTGATTGTTAAAAAAGAGAATAAAGTTGGGTTGTTTTTTTTTTTTTCCTTTTTGCCTTCCCCCACAGCTATATTAGCACAACTATTTTCAGTGCCTTTGCACATTGCTGGCTTTATCCACACCAAAGGAAATGGCCCTTAGTTTTTTGCTTACATCCAGACATTGATTTGAGAAACATCTGGGGAAGCTCCTCATTTTTCTTGAATTCCTGTTTTCAGAAAAGAAGAGTTGTCTTGAGCTGTCTTTCATTGCTAGCACACAGTGAAATGAGCTCCATAATATGGAGTCATGAGAGATGCCCTGGACTACAGCAGTTTCACAGAGATCTGGAGAACTGTAATATCTCAAAGGGGGAAGGATAAAAAATTGTTCCAGAAAATTAACTTGTGAGAGCATCAGGTAATCATTTGAACTGTTTGAAATTTGATTTCAACCAAATTCCAGATCTTTTGTGTTTCAGTCAATTCTTTTTCTACAATGGCAATCTCTTAGGGCATACCACTGCACAACCTGAAAACCAATGATATGGTTGCATGAAGCGTAATGCTCAATGACCTCTTTTGTAGGACTATAGAGATCTCATTAACATTAATACCATTTGTGGAGAACCTTAGGACAATGTGAAGCAGAGCTTTAAAAAACATGCATTCACCCACAGATGTGCACTGAAATTTTAAAGACATGTACTGGATTGTTAGGAATATGCACACTGAATTTTAAGCAAATCCCTGAAGTTTCTGGTGCCACTGCTTAAGCACTTCATTCTCTGTTATGTGCAGTGACTTTCATAAACAGTTTAAAGCAGTGATATGAACTATTTGCCTGAAATAACTCTGTACTTGTTCTTATACTATGGATCTCCTGAAAACTCAGTCTTGATTCCATCCACAGAGACATGAGCAGTCCCTCTCCACATACTCATTAGTCTCCTTATTGTGATTAACAATCCTCAGGTAACTTATGGTCATAGAGCTGGTGTGTGCATAACTGAACATAGATCCTCACCACTGTGTTTAGCTGCCCTGTCAAGCTGAACACAACATATACTATTATTGAAAGCCAGATGATGACTTTAGGTCATGGCCCTTTGTGATCAATGTAAACATTCCTTAGCCTCCCAGTAGAGAAAGCAGTAACTTCAAGTTAAAATTATGTATCCTTGACTTGTCATTTCTGATAGCTTCTGCCTGTATATGATTGTGTGTGTGTGCATCTAAACATACATGTGCCCTTATTTTTGTGAATACTTAAGCATATGGATGCATGCACGCACCCACAAACACATGTGCTATTATATAAGTATTTGTCAAATTATAAGCTGGGCTCACCACTTGTACACTGTTTATGCATGGCTTAATGCGTCTGTGATTGATAGCATTTTAAAAGTATTTAGTAGTTAATGTCAGTAACTTGTTGGCAATGCTGACATTCAGTGGTGGAAAGAGAGGAAAACAACAGTGAGGGAGAGAAGCAGTCAGGATACAAGCTGGTAATGTAGGCTGTGTTTAAAGAAAGTAAGCCCTATTTGACAAGTTTGTACATAAGAGCTAACCCATAAATTGAGCTTTATGCTATCACATGGAGACACTGAATGCAACAGGTTCAGTTTAAGTGGATTTTTTTTTTTGGGGGGGGACATTATTCTTCATGAGGAAGATCTCAGGTCTAAGGCAAGATAGTATCATTCCAAGATGGCTTCCTTCATTACTCATCCAGTTAGGTGCATAATGAACAATAAAAAGTTGGAAAGATGTAGAGGATTGGCTCTGCCTAATATGGCCAGCCTGATGAAAAGTAGTCACTTGCTGTGAGTTTTGGTCTCAGTGATACTAGCTTTTCTGCTTCTTTTTGGGTTTTGTCTTTAGGATCCAAACCATGGCATTTCCAGCTAGATTACCTGAGTTAAGGCATTCAGAAAGTTTTATTAAATGCAGAAAAAACACAACAAAGTTACAGAAGAAAAAAGATCTGTGAATCAGGTGACAAATTGCACTTTCACACATCCTGATGTTCATCTGTTAAAATCCTGTGTGTTTTCAGAATTCAGCTACATGAGAAAGAATGCTTATGAATTTTTTTTTAAACTTTATGGAATATATATCTTATCAAGTATTGCATTATCCAAAACTCTTTGAAAGCAATCAAGCAAAGCTCCTAAATGGTATGCTTAGCTGCTACTCCTGATTCCCTCCAGACATCCTATTGCAGAATTTGTTACCACAGCTGGTAGAAATGGCTATACACACGTGATTGTGACAATTTAGCTATCATAAAATTGGTTTCTAGATTGCTTTTTGTAGATTTCTGCATCTAGTTCAAAGTGTAGCTGAACATACAAATGACGCGGTGTAGCATGCTTTGTCTTACCATCTTATGCTCAGTGACTAACACCTGACATTTTCCTTCTTCAAAATTCACCACTTTGAAAAAAAAAAAAAAAAAAAATCTATATTTGTTCTGATCAAGTTTTTTCTAATAGGACAACCTCCCAATCTCAAATTGTAGAGGAGAAAACTTGAATAATCACATCACAGGGACAAGTTCCATAGCATTTCCAAAAGGGTTTTTCAACAGAGATGTTACCAGTCATATTGTTTTACTCAGAATATCACATTAAGACTGAGGCATGCCAAAAAAGCTATTTATGTAGTTAGTTATCTATCAATCTCACCCCTCTGGATAATTTTCTGTATAAATAAAAATAAGTGGTTAGAAAATTTGGTTCTGTTCTTGGCACTGCCAGGGATATCCTGAAGAACCCCGGTTAAGATGTTGAGTATCTGTGCCTTTTTAAGGAGCACACTGGAGACTGTTTACTCTTTTTCTCCATCTGTTAACATTGTATATATTTACTCAGAGACTGTTGCTTATTATGTGAATAAATAGTATCTGGCAACTTTTTAAGACAGTAAAGAGTAGGAGAAGTGTGTGAAGCAATTGCAATGAATCTTGTTTTTATCTTCATAATTTCAGTTTCTTTCAGTATTTAACATGGAAGCAAAAAATTGGCTGAGGGTAAGTTGGCTGGTTTGGCTGTATGTGTACTCAGAAGCCATATGTTTCAACAAAATATAGAGGAAACGATTATTTAAAGAAAAAGCAATGCACTTAGAATAAAGTGGACTATCAGAAAAACAACAAAAAAAGTGTTTTATTGATGACTGATCAAAAAAGGCAAAGAAATAATACTTAGAGAAAACCAAAAGATTGTACACTCTCTACATGATAATTTTTGACTGGTATAAAGACAGAATGGACAACAAGTTTTCATATTGTGAATACTGAATTTTGGGAGTTTGCTTTGGCATGGTACACTGAGGTAAACTGTACCAAGTGCAAGCCTGTTGTAAATTCTTGTAAATATCATTGTGCCAGCCTTTTTCATGCTTTATATTCTGAGATTACTTAAGCAAACTTAAGTAACTTAGGAGGTAACTAGTGTAACGTGATTTGTATTCACATTGTGTATGAGTTAAATCGTTGTACTTTCATGGGTGAACTTCAGGAAGTTGCTTCCAGCTATCAAATATACTCAAAAATCATTAATTTGTAACAAGAAGTTATGTTAACAAAAGTTAGATAGACAAAATAAAAATGTTACAGAGAAGTAAGAGAAAATCCAGGTTTGATTTTCAAGGTTCTTTTTATTTGATTGGTTCAGAATATGTTACAGCTTATCTATGCCTAATGAGAATTCCTTATGCTGGTATGTCATATCTGTACTTGAAACAAAGCGATAGTCCAGGCCATAACAGGAATGATAGTGGAGGAGTTATATAGTGTTAGGACCACTTCAGATGGAGAGAAGTCATAGTCACTTGAGTCAGAATCAAGTGTATGATGTGGAATGGTGTCTACGAAGCTGATGAATCAGGGGTCATTATAAAGCCCAGTGCTCTATTTAAAAGGAAGAGAAAGGTATGTGTAGAACATAAAAATAGAAAAGGCTGGAGGTTGGGGTAACAACTATGAGAAACAACTGTTAATATGATTGAAAATACTTGGTTGGTTTTGTTCATGATCATATGGAATTTTATCACTACTATGAGAAAAGAGAAAGAGCGATAAGCCTGTTTATGTTTCAGGAAATAAAAGTGCTACAAACTACAATATCAGACAGAGCATTGAAAACAAAACCAGAAAGAGTTCTAGCTCATGGAAATCAAAAAGAAAATTACATAAGCATTTTAAGAAAAGGTAGAAGCAAAAGCCTTTTTGAATTTCAGTAATACTGAATAGTAAGGTTAAAATTTCTTTGTATATTAAGTCCACTACATGGCTTTAAACATTAGGTGTAAAGTAAGCTGACACAGACTGAAGGAGCTAAGAAAGAGAATTGTAATATACTAAGTGATGCTTTGTAATTCAACTGTATACCATCTGTGGTTACTTGCAAAAACTTTCAGAAAATGTCAGAAAAGCATCCAGAGATCATAATTGTTAAATGCTGGTATTGAGACTTGACTCATTAAGGTGTTCCCATAAAACTAACCTTCTTCAACATCATTTTTAGTGCTTCTAAAAAAAAGTTAGATGAGAACAAATAAGACTCAGTATGAAATTTAGTATTGATCTCAACTGCTGTTTGTGTTGGTGTGAGCATTTGACACCCATTTTCTACTCATACAGTAAAGATGCTTAACAATGCATCTTAGCACCAGCTCTTGCTGTTCCGTTGTCTGTTGCCAGATCATGTCGATGGCAGAATGAACCTCTAAGAAAAAGAAAAACCACAAAACCCCCAAAAAACAACCCACAAACAAAAAGCAGCCTTGAGAAAAGGAGAGAAGCTGTAAAAAATACTGAAAATGGAACAGTTAAATCTATGTCAAATTCTTTACTGTTTTAATGGAAGATAATAATCTGAATTGAATTTAGTATGACCTGCAGATGCTTTCATGAGGCACTGGATTAGCTAATAACCTCTGCTGAAAGATGACGCATACAGCTTAGACTGCTTTGTGCCTATGCCTCTATTCTGTACCAGAGCTGACTTTTGTTTGGCTGGGCTGAAAGTGGACAAATTGATGCTGTCTCTGTTTTTATCATCCATGCAAACATGTCTGCTGAAAACTTCCAAAAACTGAAAGACTTCATGTATGCCACATGATGAGGAAAATGTCACTGCTTGAATGGTCTGAATTAAGAAGTCAATGTTTTCTAGAAGAAGTCAATGTATCTTCTAGTACCATCATAGAATCAAATGTTTTAAATGGTCCATGAATATGACAAAAATGTTATATTTTGTTCAAAGTAAAATAAAATTAACAGAGCAGAGGCTGCACCAGAAAAAAAAATTAAATCAGAGAAATCATTAATCTCACCCACCTGGGAAATGGTCTTCAGCTTTGCAGTACCAAAGGCATTTGTAGCAAGCAAAGGGTCAGCATCTGGGAGAGGAATAGGATAGGTTTCAATTACGGCAGACTTCAGGCATTCAAATCTGAATTGGATTTCTTTAACCTAGGCTCCTCATAGTCAAAACACTCTATTTTTCTTTTCCTAGAAAAAAGGATCACAGTGAGACTTTCAGCGGATGTTTGCAAGCTTGCATGAGGAAACATCTACTTCAGGAAGTGGATAGACTTTTACAATATTCTTTGCTAAAGTCTTGCTGAACCTCCAGTACCACTTGGGTACAGGATGTGTAAGAACCTTCCTCTGATCCTGTTTAGGTAAGGTATGTCTTCATGTCCAGGTGGTTTCCCTGTTTCTGCCCTTTCAGATTATGAAATAAACAAAAATGCTAATTTTTCCTAGTTGCTGCTTGTGTCAATGGTTTTTTTCTGTTCTGAGGCTGAGAGATACAAGGGGGTATTGTGGAACAATATGGAAATGCTTTCAGGCATTCAAAATATCCCACCTGAATTTTTGGTTTCACATTAATTCAGAATGCAATGTGAAAGCTAGAGGTCTTGAAAATGTACAAACTGAGCACCAGCAATTTTCACCTGAACTCATTCAAACTGAAGTTAGCAGGTCTCAGAGAGCTCTAATAATTACTGAGAGACTTAGCAAAGGCTTGTCTGATCCTATATTTGTGACTTAGCACAGCATTCAACCTTCTTTCACATTCTCTGTAGCCAAATTAAGAGCTCTTAGACAATGATGGATGGCAAGTCTGCCACACTTTGACTTTAAAGAAGTTGAAATAAAGTACCAGCTGGAAAGAAATAATGGAAATGTGGATGGGCTGTTCAATACACATGTAAATGTAAATAACACATATGAGTGACAGTGCCTCTGAAAATCAAGACTTTAAAATATGTTTCCACATTCCCCAAATAAGGTATTGGAATTCTAGGATACAGACCAATACAAATCATTATAAAAAAAAAAAAATATTTCACACATGTAAAGGGAGTTAGCATAAATCCATAATAGAAACCTTCAGAGATATACAGGATTTGATCTCTGATGCAGAACCTTAAAAGGAAGACTCAGGTGGTAAAAATGAAAAGTTACTTCTTTGAAAACAATAAACTTGCTTTTTATACACAATGGCATAATCTTGTAGGAGTAAGAAAAGCATACCTCAAAAGGCATTTGGCCTTTCCCCTTTTCTGTCCTCCATAAGAGTGATTATAATACCTCATAGAGTCCTTCAGAAAAAATATTGAGGAAAGGGACATATTAGGGTTTAGCTTAGTGCTAGTAAACATCTGGACTGCTGTGTCTGCTACCTAGGCTGAATATATCTTCTTGTCACCATTATCTCTCATTTTCGTTTGCAATTTGGTTAGAAGTTCTTGTGACATCCTGGGTATTGCACTCTTACTTCATGATCATCCTGTTGCTAGGACTCTTTACTCTGGGATTTATACATGGAAATCAATATTGATTCTGGACTAGTATCAGTAAAGTTACTTCAGATTTTCAGACACTGCATGGGTGTCTAAGCACTGCTACCAATTGAAAAAAAAATCACTATTTAATTTTACTGAATCCAGAGGTGTTCCATGTAGACTGAATTTATACAGAAAGACAAACTGAAAGACAGAGATAGATAACCGAAAAAGACTGATAATGTCAGAGTTGATAGCATGTCTAAAGCTATAAATCCTTTCATTTATGGAAATACATATAAATGGTTCTACAATGAATTGAAAATTTAACCTCTGAAACACAACATTTTTTTAGTCCTTTTTTTAGCAGCAAACAAACAAATGCTTAAGTTGCTTTTAAAAATGAGTTCACAGGCATGAGTGAACATGAGTTCACACCTTGAACAGGTGTTGATTGATTATATCTGAATCCAGCTGGATAACACCAACTCACTTACACAATCCCAGTTCATTTTTTTTTTTTTTTATCCATAGGTTACATAAGTTTTGAAATTATGGCTTTTAAGGCTATATTGCTATTGGAAAAAAAAAAAAATCTGTCCTGTTTCAGAGTTCAGGGAGCATTATAGGGTAACTGTTTTGTATGTTTTTGTTGAATTAAGACATTAGATTTTTCCAAAAAAGTCAAAATAGGAATGGAATTGCTTTAAGAAATACAGCTATCTGTCATGGAGACTCAGTTAAAAAAAAAAAGTGACAAGGGAAGATTTATTTTTCATTCTATATTTAAATATTATACTTTTTTGAACATATAATTCTAATGTCATTTTTTTTTTCTGCCTTCTGTGCAATAATGTGACCCATTTATCTCTGCTTTGGTCCTGGACAAACACTATGCATCTGTTGCAAGTTCATTTGAATAACTCGAAGCATGTATATCCTGATGAAATACTAATAGACACAATGTAGCCATACTATACAGGCACACTAATATGTTTACTAAGCTGGTCAATAATAAAATTGATCAGTCTTTTGCTTGGCTAAGTTAATTATGCTATTGATCAGCTTAGTGAACACGTTGCTTTCCTTGTGCACTATTGCTATACAGGCTGTTTGCCCCACACCCATCAACTGGATATCGGGAGATTTCAGAAAATGAGGTATAACACTATTTTCTGCAGTTAGTTCTTCTATTACTTCAGGCTCATCTTCTACAGATTAACGATTAAGGTACTTAGATTTCTTAACCTTCTCTTGCAAGTTTGAGCACTGTTACAAACATGAGAAAATTTCAGAATATTTTTCCAAGGCATAAGACTCAGACCAAGCTCTGGATCTAATGAGATCCTCTTTCTTACATTAGATATTTGAGCTTCCCTCATCCTTTATGCATCTTATAAAAGCATCTCTTTCTTTAAAGGCTTTCTTAAATGAAATAATTTAATTGCAGAGAAATGTTCAATACAATCAGAAGATATGGATGTTGGGGCACAGCACTTGGAGATTTAACTTTGGAACTATACAGCAAGACACTCAATAGTTTCAAACTGCCATTAAAGGGAATTTCACAGTTATATTCTTGAATTGAGAATTGAGTGGCAACAAAGTCTCTTAAGTATGGAAATAGGTCTATTATATTTAGGCTACACCTCTTACATGGTTTGTTTACTTTTCTATCTTGTTCTGAAAGACTGAGTTTGTGCCAGTGTGCCATGATAACAAAACAGTTCTCAAGCACTTTTTACAGCTTGAAGCACATGGTAATTGAAAACTTATTTTCCATACAAAGCCCCTTCCATTAAAGATGGATAAAATGAATTCCCCACTGCAACTACAAAACAGCATTGGAAATGGTTGTTGTTTTCTGGTGTGTATCTTAATCAGATAGTGAACAGGAAGTAGGAAAGCCAGATCTTTAATCCAGACTTCTCTGGATTTAGCAAATATCTTGTAGACTAAAAGCAGTGGGAGGAGTATGCAAATGGCTGCAAGTATTTATGATTATGATTTTTTTATACCATATGGTCAAGGACAGATGTCATTGGAAACATAGTATCTTAGTGCAGATATTCAGCTGATGGAAACTGGATTTGCTCAATGGAATGCTCAATCTCGTACAGTTCTCCTTTGATAATACTAGAGTATAACTCTATACCTCCATCCTTTGGGACATAAGAAATTAGAAAATATGTAAAATATGTTATAGAAAAGTAAATTTTCTAGTTTTTTTTGAGAGGTCAGAATGGGGAAGAAAGGTGGTTTTTTTTTCAGAAGATAATTTGTGAAGCTACAAGGTATGAGTAAACTGGTAAGAACTTAACATTTGTGGGAAAAGATGTTATGGTACAGATTTTTTTTCTAGTTTGAGTATAGCTAGAAATGAAACCATAGATAGAAATTGTGTATTAAATGAAATTGGGTGATAGGAGTCCCCTCCCAAAGTTTCTAAACCCTAAGCATACTCAACATGAATAGAGAACCTTGAAAACCACTCAGTAATGTAATCTCCCACTAACTCACATTGTACTTGCTTCAAGTCTGTTGTGTGGTTCCAGAAGACTTAGAAGGTCCTGTTAGCTGCTTGCTTTCTGTTTAGTTTATAAGCAAGTTTTGTGTAAGAGTTCATAATTAGACTCAGAGATTTTAACCTAAAAGAAGTTATTTCTAAAGACCTATTGTACCTATCTGGCTGTAAAATCCTCAGTTTAGTGTCAATTACATATTGCAAAGCTCATTTTCACAGCTATATTTTTGGAAATAGAAACAAAATTTTTCAAAATGTTGTCACATTTTTAAAATTTGAAAATATCCAATGCAAGATTGAATTTGAAAGTCCAGAAGGTCTACATTTCTCATTAATGTCAGCTAGTAGCCCTGACTTCACTTCTGTATCTGACATGCTAATAGCCAATAGTCTGATGAGGTAAAGAGCAGATTGATGATGCCTTGTTAGACCATGGACATCAAATGCCCATTTGCCCAGAGAAGTTGTGTCTGTCCCATCCCTGGAAACATTCTTGGCTGCATTGGATGGGAATTTGAGCAACCTGATCTAGTGGAAGGTGTCCCTGCCTGTGGCAGGGGGTTGGAATTCGATGATCTTTAAGGTCCTTTCCAACCCAAACTATTATATGATTATATTTTATATGATTGTAGACAGCTTGGTCAGGGTGTCTTTGGCTGATGAACAAAAAGAAAGACATTGAAGCCACTATCAATAATAAAATTGCCAGCTTAAATTAAACAAAAAAATTCAAAGCCCAACTTGGGATTCAGTAAGTGCTACCAAGCTATTGTGGGTGAATCGTGCTTGTATGAAAGTGATCAACGAATCTCTAAGATCAGGGATTTTTTTAGAGTTACCTGGATTATCTGATTTTTTTATGTGTGACAGGTACAAGACTAATGTTCCTGGAGGCCAATATTGTAGCCAGTCTTTGGAAAAAAGAGAGTTCTTTCACTGCCTTGTTTGCACACTTGAACTTCAACTGAAAAGATGAAAGATCTTCATCCATATCTTCACAACAGACATCTTGATGAATGAACAACAGCTAAAGAGGGTATTTTCACAGAAACAAGTTTTTTATAACCTGAAAGAAAATAAATTGCTAGTCTTAAGTCTGTATTTTTAATCATTTCCTAATATTTTAAACTGTAAGTCTTTGTGGGAAGTTTTTCATTGTGTTGTATATGGGTTGGGCACAGAACAAGAAATGACCACTTTAGTCTACTGACACACAGGAATGACTTTAAATACACCTTCTGCAAATGTGGTATTTTCTTACTCTTATTTCTTTCTTGCATTGTGCAGTTGGCTCTGTGGCATCTCTGCGAAAAACATGGAAGGTCCAGGACTACAAAGAAGGTCATTTGTAATGAGGAGAGAAGGTGGAGTCTAAGCCATGGGTCTCATACAGGCATTGACAATAGCTACAGTTTTGAGAAAGAAGGGTCATACTGCTGCAGGGCCCTGACTGTAAATGGCTTTTCTATTACTTTAAAGACTACATAATTTCATTCCACTTAAGTCAGCAGACTAGGAGTATGTGTAATGATCTTCTTTTCACCCTCCAGGGTCTGAGGAAGAATGGTTCCAAGACCAAGTTTTCTGGCTTCCATAAAGATTTCAAACGAAGATTTTAAATCTGTGTGCAAGAATATTGAAGGTGCTATTAATGCTTGTTTGAGCTTTAGAAATGCCCTTTGACATCCTCCATCATTATTTCAAGCAAGTAGTACAGGTATTTCAACTTAAATAGTTGAAATCAACTATTACTTTTACAGGAAGTCTGAATAGATAGTTTTAACACTACCTTGCTCAAATAAAGCAAAGCCAAGCAGTCTATTTAACAAGTATCTTGTCAAAATACTCCTGACTTTTTTTTCCTTTTTTTTTTTTTTGAGTGACAGATATGTCTCTTTTTTCTTTTTTCTTTTTTTTTTTTTTTTTTTTTTTATTATTTTTGAAAACTTGGTGATTTGTTTTTCTGCAGTCTCTATTTAAGACAAAAATCCTAACTCTGTCTCCACTACACCTTTGATTGATAGAAAAATTAAGAATTATGCCTTTTTATTTCTCTTTTGTGAAATATCAATATTTTATGCTGAATCTAAGATATCCCTGGAGGACAAGTAAAAGGCTGCACAGAGAGAGAGAAAACTCTGAACATATCCTGGGCAGAGGATGAATTTTGGTCTATTTGTCTTATTTTTAACTTGGGAAACATGCAAATTTTAAAGGACAAAGGTTTCTGTCTTTGAAATTCTACAATGCATAGGTAGCTGTTGTTGAATAAATATGTTTTATTTTATGGATAAAACCAGCATCAACAATGCTCCACTATAGGTTCTGAAAACCTTCTGCAACATTTAATGAGATACAACTTATTTTGTGCAACTTTCAGGTCTTTATCATTCACTGAAAGACAAATTTCACTTCCAGGTCTAAAACCCAGGAATACCTCTGTGGAGTGGCAAATGAGAGGTAAATAAACTCAGGCACGTAGATTGAGAATAAAATTTGAAGCATTAGAATGATTGCTCACTCCATACTGTGCACTAGTAACATCTCCAGGGACATGAATATCGGGATGCAGTACCCAAGCAGAGGCTTGATTAGGAAAACCACTACCCATTGTTGTACTCCTGAATTTATGCTACTTTCTGATCTGCATAACATTAAATATAGAGACAATCAAACCCTCTATTTTTTTAGCAGGCATTAAAAAAAACCCAACAACAACAAAACCAAACAAAACCACACTTTAGGAAGCAACTTAATTAGAAACCACACATTATTCTTTTTCCTGCAAAAAGTATGGAGAAGCTTATTATGCTTATTGTGAACTTCAGCTTCTGAAGCACAATATGATGGGCAGCTGAACAGGATGACTGCACATTTTCTGACTTAAGCTGTCATGTAAATATGCACCATAAAGAAGGATCTCATTTTAAAAAAGTTGTCTCTGATCTCTGTGGTTGTTAATTGCTCCTGATTATCTGAACTCTGAAACCTAAAGATGAAAATGAAAATGTGTGTCTTGCCTAATAAAACACATGATCATTCTAGCAAATAACACTCCTATGTAATGTGGTTTTACATAATTTCTGGATTTTGTGTGGGATGCAGCAGGGCAGCTAATAGCATAGACTGATATAATAGGATGCAGATTCCCTCTTGCTTAAATTGCTTGCTCCTTTCCTCAAGAAAAGAAGAGCTAGAAGAACTAGAAAGGAGAAAAAACATGACCCTCTTTCTTTAAAAAAATATCCACAGATTTCTGAACCATTAGTAACTCAGGAGCAGATTGTCTTGGAAGCTTATGAATGCTCTGTAAACACTAGTACAAAATAAGTAAGAAAGGAACAAGAAAAAAGTTAGCATATGTCTTTCATGGTGAAGTCTCCTATAATATTGCAGAGCTTTCACTCTCATTCACATAAAATAAAAAGACAAATTTTAAACTATAAAAAAAAATTATATTCAACAAGGTATGTGTGTGTTCATATAAGACCTGTGTCATGATCTATTTTATATTATATTTAAAATGTGAGCATGTATGCAAATAGAGTATGCCATGGGTTTATTATATATATTTGGGATTTTGAAATAGATAGACAGTCAATGATAGAAACTTTCCTGAGAAACATTTTAAGAGTCAGGAAAAAATGGCAGCGGAAACCATAAACTGTTTAAAAGATTTTTTCCTTGTTAATAAGAAATCTGTCAGGATGTATAATTGAAGAAAGCAGTTTCATTGACTAGTAGAACAGTGAGAACATTTAAAATATACAAAGAATTAAAGGAATTGTTCAATGTCAATTCAGTCTTATTTGTCTTGCAACAGTACCAAAAAAAACTAGAAAGGTATCACTTGGTATTTCTCTCCCTGAACTAAAGAGTGATTGAAGCTTAGTGGCTTGGGTTTTGGGTTGTGGCTTCTGGTAGAATGAAGCAGAAAAATGTCACAAGCCTCTGCTTACTGCAGGGAGTTCAAATTACTCAAAACAAGCCACTGTGCAATTCCTGTCTTTTGTTCCTGTTCAGTTAGTTTGGATACTGTCCCATATATCTCCCTTGCAAGCCAGCCAAAGAACAGCACACACCCTCAAATCCTGGGAAAAACAGTAGCATCACGAAGAATATTTCTGCCATTGAGTTTAGTTGTCTTAATATAGCTCCTGCATGACTTCTATTCATTAATAACATAGTTATCCCAAATGCTTGTTAGTAAAAACTTAGTATCATATACCACCACATTTTGTCTACATATGAATATCAGCTTCAAATAATTTATTTTAAAGAGAAATAGTGGAATGAAAAGAAAAAAAAAATCATTGGATGATGGATTTACATTTTGGAAAAGTGAGTCTGGCAAGTAGAAAACAATTTAATCAATGAACAAATAATAAGTTTGAATTAAACCCAAAAATTAAAAAAACCCCACCCAAACCCAACTTGTGGCTAGCTGTGACCGTCTCTAAAAATATTCCAGACAATATGAGGAATCAATTTAGGGGATGACTGCCAAGACTTGTACAAACATGATTAAGTAATAAATTTGAGAAAATTACACAACTATGGAATTAATTTTTCATAAATATGGCAAAAGATGGTTTTGTATCGTTTAGACAGATTCTTAGAAAGCCAAAATTCAATGAATGAGTAAAATTTTGAAGAGCTTTACTGTTGCAATATGAAAGAAATAGATAATGGCATAATTTGTGAGTTATGTGTTTGCAAAGAGAGAGGAAATGTATACTTTGTAATGAAAGCCAGAAAGAAAAATTTAAGTAGAAAACATTAATCACAAAGTTTAATCTATAGTCAAAAAAATGACATAATGCCAATGTAAGAATTGAAAGTTAGGAAGCAGTTTTTCAAAGCACTGGAACTAAATTGTATGACAATTGCATGACATTGCACAGGCAACGATAAAGTAGTCAGAGACTGAGAAAGATCTAAGAATCTAAGGATGTAATGAAAGTTCAACTGTCTTGCAAACCTGGAAGTGAAAGTAATGATTTAGTGTACTTAAGTGTACAAAATTTTAATTAATTGAATGCAACATATTCACAAGTTTTCTTAAATTGATATGGAAAAATAATAGCATTTGCTAAATGTTTAAAATGTACAAAGCTGATCAGGAAGTAATTCTGAACATTTTGTAAAAGATAAATAAAGTTTCTAATATTAGCAGTTGTTCTAAAGTGAAAAATGTGATGTGTTTTTAACAAATCTCTGCTGTTTCCAAATATATTCACAATTTTTAGTGTTTGATATACTACTACTTTGAAGAAATCCATTAAAACCTTTAAATTTTCATGCTTTCTTTTGCTTGACATGAGCAATAGTTGTTGCCTTTTATGAAGTGAAGTACGTCAGCTTCATATAAGATTGGCTTTACAGGCAGGAGTAGCTGTAAATCATACTTGTTAAATTCAGAATACTTAGAAAGGCTTTTAAATAATGGTTCTAATCAATTATACTACCAGAATATTAAAGAAATATTTTGTGGGAATAGTACAAATTAGTTTATACTTTTTCATTTCTTCTTACTTATGGAGGTATTTATGTTGAGGAAAGAGTCATTATTCACTTTAGATCATAAAACATTTATTCACAGTTTTGCCTCGGATGTCTTCTGAACAGCTGCAAAAGTGAACCAAGAGCGATATATTTTCAGAAGCTCTGGGAGAAGTATTGAAAACTATGTCATGAATTGTTCATGTCATATAAAATACAGTATGCTCTAAACCAGAAACCAACCTTTCAAGAAGGTATTGTATATAAAGAATGGTTTAGTGACAAATTGGTGTGTTTTAAAACTTAAGTAGAATAAGGAAATATGGGCAGCACATTGTAAACAGGTTTATCACACACTGCCACAAATAAAAAAATAAATAATCTGCTAGTCCTTTTCTGATCCTTAACAATGCTAAGCTGTGTTATGAAATAGATAAAAAACATTCTCTCAGGTTAGCACTTTTCTCTACTTTTAGATTTAACTATAATATTTCCCTATTTCCCGAGCTTGTTACATCGCCTGAGTTAGTCTAATTTTTTGAGTAATACTAGGAAAATCCAGACAAAAATTGCCAAATCTCTTAAAAAGAAGAAAGTCAATATGTAGTTTGCAGCTTTTGAGTTTTTCTCATAGGCTCTCTTACTCCTTAGGCAAACAAAGGCTCCTAGAAATACATCCCCAAACTGTGCTTTCAACAAGTATATTTCTTCTTGGACCTTCACTAATATACAGCCTCTTTTTTTTTTATTTTTTTTTATTTTTTTTTAATGCTTCTCTTCCTCTTTGATCTTGAAGCTGGAAAGCTGGATCCTGAAGAAGCATTCCCTACCCTTTCCTCCAGCTTTTCCTACTCTAAGCAATCTTTGGAAGGATTAGTGGCTAACTGGAATCAGCTGTAGAGATTTGCTTTCTGTGTGACAGTTTATTTTGTCACAATTCACTATGCAAAATTTCACATGAACAGTCAGGTGAAACATGTGAGTAACTCATGTAGTCCAGTGCAGAATTTTCCAGGTTGTCCTCTTTGCTTATTCTGTTTTTTCAGTAAGGCAACCACTAAAGGGACAGCTGAGGGATCTCAGAAACTCCTGCCTCCTCCCAGATTCACCAGATGTACTTCCCAGTCAGCTGGTCTTTCCAAATTGTTGAGGAATTTTCTCTGAGTGTAATGTAGTCTGAGCCCTACATTGGGAAGAAAGTCACATCTAGCTGTAGACCATTTGACCTCTTCCATGTAAAAGCCCTGGTTAGTTAAGAGAACAAGGCCACACAAGTATGTGGCTCCTCTAGTTCTTGTCTGGGAGAGAGACCTATTTGTTCACCCTCTTATTGTCTGCTCTTTGAACACAAACTGCAAGCACATCATAATACATCTTCCTGGGCCTGAAAACATTAGATATGTTTATGAAGAACTGAAAGCTGATGAATTCTCTTAACTCAGTTAAAAAACTATGTTGTAATATTATAAATCAAATCTAGAGATCATAAACAAGGAAAACCTCTCCACTTCTATAAATCGTAACTGTAAATATGCTAAGGAAAGTAACAAAGAAAGACAGAAAGCAAATATAAAAAAAAAAACCTTTTTATTTGTTTGTAAACTAGGAATTTTTACTTTTATCAGGGAGATTAAGATGCCTTTTCATTTTCTAAGTCTTAAAAGAAAATTAATTCAACTGTAAATAAGAGTTGAAATATCTGAAATTAGTGTATTTACAATGACATATATGTAGCATTATTCTAAAGGACTGCTGAAGTTTTACACAGACATGTTAATAACTCTTGGTTATGCTTAATTTATTTTTATCAAGTTCTTCTGCAGGTACATTTGCTTGTCTGTAGTATGCATATAAATTGAGAACAGAAATATCTTCTAGCAACAAAATGGCCTTGCATGCTCCAGTGGAAAGTGGTATGACTAGGAGATACTTGTAGTTTGTAGAAATAGGTTAAATTCCTTCCACATGTGTCATAAGAAAACAATAGTCTCACAGCATTGAGTTTAAAGCCCCAAAGAAACTATTAAATCATTTAATATGACTTCTTATATATCACATCCTTTTGAATTTTTTTCAGCTACACCTGTAATGAATGCAAACTATCATGCTTAACAAGAACATGTCTACAAGAGAGACCTGAAGATATGTGTTGGGTGAATCATTCACTACTTGTTTTAGTACAAGCCAGGAGGAAACCTGGACTTTGAAGTGGAGGTAGCCAGCTGTGAGGGAGAGGGAAGAGAGGGAAAGCAAGAACAACAACAGTGGCTGTCTCTGCTGGGGATTCTGATTTATTCCTCCCACCAAAGCCATTCTAGTTCTACTATATCACTTTACAATTAATTAACCTCAGTGTTAAGCATTTCTGTCAAATTTCTCATTTAAATTATTTCTGAATTCAACTCATAATTTGTTTTTGTTTTGTTTGTTTTTTTTTTTTTTTATTTTTTTTTTTTTTTTTAAATAAATCAGTTTAAGGCTATTCCAGACCTGTAGAATTTTCCTGGTATTACAAGATTAATTACAAATTAATTTGATTGGTCTATGAGTGCAACAGGGTATCTTTAAATAAAACCCGAACATCTCTTTTATTCTTGTTATTTAGGCTTGGTTATTTAAGATATTTATTCCTGATAGATATATCTTTTCATTTACTAATGGATTAGAAAGTAGTTTGTCACCATAAAGAATGCAAGTACAATGCCCTAGTTGCTTCCATGTACAGAATAAAATTTATTGAACATTTGTTTGTTTTCTGCATCACTACTGACACCACTCCAAATAAATGTTGACAATTCAAAAACTAAGGCTCCTGCTAGGAGTAGTGTAGTTCCCATTATTGTAATTACTCAGTTATGGATGCTAGGTACAGTATAGAAATAGAAAGCACTCCCACAAAGGAGTTATCAGCAAATAGAGAATGCCAGAAAGTTATAATGGGATGGTAGGAAGTGACAAAGCACACATAATGTGTGCTTGCATGATCTGTGAGCATAGTAATGTCTATGTTACTTTCAACAGCCCTAAATCCTTCTATTCCCAGGCTTCAGCAACATTTGCTTCTACCCAGAACCACTCTCAGCCATAAATGTCAGACTGGCTTGGTCTTTAATTTAGTGATTGAATCTGACTGCATTGAAGCTGGCAATGAAAAATTGCTGTGGCAAAACTGGAGCATCAGGTTCTGTCTTTACTACACAGGAATGTTCTTCTGATTATTGGCTAGGACAGTTACATAAGGAAGAGCTTTGTTAATTACACAAACTAAGCTGGTTTGTTGGAGGACACAGTTTAGACAAAACCTGAAGAATTTATTGGTCGTTAGGAGTGACATGCCACCAGACATATCATGCATACATCCTCAAGCCAACTACCTGGATTAACTGAATCAATAATCAGGATAATTCTGCTACCCAAATTATGAGTAATATAAGATAATATAATCATACCAGAAATCCATAACAATGGCTCAGCTCCTTGTAATTTAGAAAGGGAAACTTCAGCCAAATGCAATTTTTTTTGAAAAAGAATATCAACATGCAGCTTTCTCTCATTTCACCACTTTGAACGGCTATCTTTTCCTCCTGCTTATTGAACAGAGAACATCATGACCTGCCAACAAGTAGGATGAGTTCAGAATTTGGTAGAGTAGTTTAATGAAGTAAAGAATGCACTTTTCTGATAATTATATTTACCTATCAATTTTCATACAACTGCTTTTTCATTTTTGCTATTGCAGATAATATCTACATGTTAAGATAGCTTTAGGTCATGGCTTCTCATTGTGTGGGTATGGTGAGCCAGCTAATCTGTAAAGCTGTGACAGGCTGCAGGCCTTAGGATCATCTCAGAGTTTAAATTTACTAATATTAAATGTCTTGTTGAATGCCTCAGTTCACATGCTTCATCACAGGTATTCACCACATAGGGTGATGACAAAAAGAGAACAGAGCAAAAACCATTAGTTGAGTAAGAAGACCCAAGTATGTGCTTATTCTTAAAGAAAGGAACAGCAGTAGCTAATGTGTTATGAGAACAGATAAAAGCAAATGGTGATCAGAGCTGATCTCTTGTGACAAATTTGCACTGATGTTAGGATAGCCAGAAAAATAAGGGGACAAAGGTAAACTTTTTGCCCTCTGTAAAGAAAAGACGGCATAACAAAGTGTTATTACAATCATAACATCTTCCAGATTCTGCCTAAGAACAAAGTCCTTGTCCATATGATGAAGGATCACATAAAGTTAAAGGGCAGATTCAAGGAGAAGAAAGGCGCGTATGACCTAATCAAAACCATCTGTAACATCACTGATAAAAGGAGGGCAGTGTAATCCTACATTGATCATGTGTTCAGCTTCTCAAAAATTTTGACACCATCTGACATGACCAGCTCTAGGTTTTCAGATGTGGGAACTCTAAGCAATTTCCTTGCACTCATTGCAAGATTCTGTCAGCAGCAAGAGAGAAGAGTGTGAGCAGCAACACACTACAGCAACTGGTTTTCTATGAGACAGAGGAGGAGACAAGGATTCAGCATGTATGCAACATTTCTAGGACAACTGTGGAAAAAGATTAGGAAGAACAGAAATGGCTGGGCCTGCTATTGTTTGATACCTCTAAAATAACTTCAGGTACACCAATGAAATGACAGACTGCTTCAACTACTTCTCCAATGTAATGAAGACGAATTCAATAAAAATATGCTAGTGGGGAATGTAGCTGTCCCGGGTTCAACAGTAGCAGTCATTTTTCTCCTTCTTTTTCTCCACAGCTGGTGCAGTGCTGTGATTTAGACTTTCAGCCTGGGAACAGCGCTGATAACACTGATGTTCTTAGCTGCTGCTCAGTAATGTTTACTGCGACCAAGGACTTTCTGAGTCTCATGCTCTGCCAGGGAGGGGAAGCTGGGAGGAAGCAGAGATAGGACACCTGACCCAAACTAGCCAAAGAGGTATTCCATACCACAGCACGTCATGCCCAGGGATGTAACTGGGAGTTACCCGGAAGGGCACGTCCTCTTCTCTGTCGGGCTCTTTTCCGGCTGGCGGTATCATATTCTCTTCCCTTGTTATTTCTCTTATCATTATTATTATTGGTGGTAGCAGTAGTGGTTTGTGCTATATCTTAGTTACTGGACTGTTCTTATCTCAATGCATAGGAGTTACATTCTTTTGATTCTCCTCCCCATCCTTCTGGGAGCAGAGGGGAGGAATTGGTGGGGGGGGAATGAGCGAACGGCTGTGTGGTTTTCTGGGTTGCCGGCTGGACTTAAACCACGACGGTAGCTTACCCTGAAGTATGATGAAGTGAAGTGAAATTAAATTAAATAAGGATATTTGTTGTTTCATCAAATAGGAGGCAGAGGCAAAACCCCCTATTAACGATCTACTTTTTCACAGAGTGAATGACTATTAAGGACCAGAAACATTTTGTTAATATATCTTCACTCGACTTTCCTGTATAGAATAGGATGTAATATTTTTATTTGTGTGTATAAATAAAACATTAAGAATATCTTATTTTGTTATGGACACCACCACCACCCCCCCAAAAAAAGAAAAAAAAAATAATTGTGAAGGTTTCTGGCATCTTTAATTGCCTATATCTTTGACTTTAAAAAAATTCAGGACTTGGTTTTTTTTTCCCAATCTGTTAATGGATGTTAATCATGGGAAGTTTGCTGCTAACAGGACAACTTCAGCATTTGAAATAAGAAATTGATTGGGACTTCAAATGTATTTATATGTGGAGTTTACAAAATTTCTGTCATGATGTTAAGGAAATAAATTGATTTGTCTTATTTTATTCTCAGATTAATTTTTTAATTTAATAGAGCATTTCAATGGAGTGGTCAATGACTAATGGTAAAGAGGGATAGTAAACGTTTTTAATGAGAGAGAACGTGATCATCATTCCACAGAGACTTCTGGCATGACCTACTCATTTACATGACCTTTTTACTCTTAGGTCCTCTCCTCTGCTTAGTGGATATTTTGAAGTTAGATGTCTTCACTGTGCTCTTCTTAGATGACCATATAGAATCATAGAATAGTTAGGGTTGGAAAGGACCTTAAGATCATCTAGTTCCCACCCCCTGCCATAGGCAGGGACACCTCACACTAAACCATGTCACTCAAGACTCTGTCCAACCTGGCCTTGAACATCGCCAGGAATGAAGCATTCACAACTTCCCTGGGCAACCCATTCCAGTGCCTCACCACCCTCTCAGTAAAGAATTTCTTCCTTATATCTAATCTAAACTTCCCCTGTTTAAGTTTGAACCCATCACCCCTTGTCCTATCACTATAGTCCCTAATGAAGAGTATATCCCCAGCATCCTCATAGGCCCCCTTCAGATAATGGAAGGCTGCTATGAGGTCTCCACGCAGCCTTCTCTTCTACAGACTGAACAACCCCAACTTTCTCAGCCTATCTTCATATGGGAGGTGCTCCAGTCCCCTGATCATCCTCGTGGCCCTCCTCTGGACTTGTTCCAACAGTTCCATGTCCTTTTTATGTTGAGGACACCAGAACTGCACACAATACTCCAAGTGAGGTCTCACGAGAGCAGAGTAGAGGGGCAGGATCACCTCCTTTGACCTGCTGGTCACGCTCCTCCTGATGCAGCCCAGGATACGGTTGGCTTTCAGGGCTGCGAGCGCACACTGAAGCCGGCTCATGTTCATTTTCTCGTCAACCAACACCCTCAAGTCCTTCTCCACAGGGCTGCTCTGAATCTCTTCTCTGCCCAACCTGTAGCTGTGCCTGGGATTGCTCCGACCCAGGTGTAGGATCTTGCACTTGTCATGATTAAACTAAACCATGCGGCAGAGTGCTACATGTGTCATTCTTGGGGGGTGAGGGGGCTTTCTTTGTAGATATCAGCAGGTGTTTCTCTACTTCTTTACTCAGCAGTCTGTTCTTGGAAGGGCTGGCTCTTGGGAGTATTGAGGAAAAGTAAAAAAAATTGTTCCTTTAGGCAAACCTTCACACAAGCTGCTGTTGGCAATAGAATCTGCAGCACAGGGGAAAAGACATTACCCACATAAAGCCTCAAATGCAGGACAGAGATCAAAATCACTCTCTTATGGTCCTTTTGTCCTTCACATACGAGTCTGAGGAGACATTATTACCACTTTCTGACTGTGGAACTTTGCCAGTACTTCAGAGATTTTCTGAAAATACAGAATACATGAAATAGTTCACTTAGATGTCCTACCTGAGGTGGGAAAATTTTGCCTCTCACCTGTTTGTATTCTTGACATATGGGAGCTGAAAAGCTAGGGGAGTGGGGTGTAAACTGGAAGTGCCTGAGGTCTCTATTGAAAAAATTATGGTGTCAGTCACCAGAATGTAGGGTTTAGGATTCTTTTTTCTTCATCTTTCTTTAACTGTTGTTTACTGCACTGCATTGTGTATTGGCTTTGCTGATTTATAATTCTAAGAATTTAATGTTCAACTGATATTATGTATTATGAAATGTATCCAAGACAAGGGAACTAATTTATGAAGTATTTCAGTGCATTCTACATCAAATTATTTGTGATTACGAAGTAAATGTGAATAAAATATGAAGTTTGAAAACTTCATTAAACAAGATTATTTTTTTTTATTATTATTTTCAAATTAAGAATATTTTTCCTCTGGTTACCTTTGAGGACTCATGGGGTAACAGGAATATCACTGGTGAAATTTGAAAATTCACAGGAGTTATATTAACACATTATTTAATTGGCTAAACAATAAGCACAGTACTGTGGAGGGTAAAATTTGTTTTCTACTTGAAGGATTATAATTTCCCAAGAAAAAGACATCATATATTTTCCAGATCTAGTGGCACACTTAACTAGCACAGCATGAATCCTATGAAATAGACAAAAAATATTTTAAATTATATTCACCTTTCTCAGATATAATATCTTATACTAGTAAATCCTATTGATCCAGTAATATTATCTTGGGGGATAACCAAGATCCTTATTCTCTACTTTAAATCATCCATGAACATTTGGTTGGAAAACAGTTGCTTTGAAAGAAGATTCTTACCTGAGACAAAACTTGCATAGTTCAGTTTACAGTGGATGAAATCTGATTCTTATTTCTTGCATTTTAGCTAAATTAAAAAATGTTTTCCTTTCTCTCATGCATTTTGAACTCTTCAGGTTTTGAATTTCTGTAGGTGGGTGAATAGAATAAATTTTCTCCAATATTTGCCTACTTTGTAAAGACTCTAAGAAGAACTGTTAAATTAAAGGCCTGGGTTTTTTTGTTTGTTTTGCTTTTATTTTTTCCCCCACATGTTGCTTTCCTGTGCTGTTTAGATGATGTGCGGAATTTAGGTAATCATAATGACAATATATATTTTCATTATTTTTTTGCCTCTGTACCACTATGTTTTCCAGAAAACAGCCATTTTTATTCTTCAACTATAAAACTCAACTGTTAATTTTAGCCACACAGAATGCCTCTCCAATTCCTCAAAACTTAAAAAAAGTCCAATTTCACTAATTTTTATTTTGATTTGTGGATCCAAAAATATCATAGTGCCTTTATGGAATATGACTCAAGCAACACTTAGCAAAATCATTCTTTAGCTCAATGGAAAAATGTAAACACTCTCTTTTGTATGTGCCACTGGATGCCATATATTTTTTGCATAAAACCTAAAAATATTAGCAAAAAAGTAAAATATTAGAAATTCAGAATGTTGATCTGAACTATTTTTGAGGCTTAAGCTAAACATAACATTCCAGCTGTCACTAGTTTCACACTGGACATCTTACTTCAGAATGAGTCTTATCTCCCTAGCTATTGATAACTTTCAGAATTTTTGCTTTCAAGAATTATACTTCTAATGGTAGCTCTGCCTTAAAACTCTTTGTCCAGTTAAATTGATCTCTAAAAATCAGAAACCCCACTTAATTGAAAGTACAGGCAGATACCTTTGTTTAGATGTGTCTCGGATTGTTTGGATGAGCTGCTCATCTTATGCCATACATCTGGTCCAAACGCTTTACTTTCTGACTAGGAAATAAAAAAGAGTGGCTACCACAAACACACCAGTGCTTCTGAGCATGGCACTCTCTTAGGTCAGACTTAAGAGTAGCACAAACAGGAAACCAAACCAAGAAATTGCAAGTATGAGCTACACACTATTATAGCTGTCAGTTCTCAGCTAATTAGTTGTCAGAGATCTAATAAGCTTTTTTCAACAATACTCTCTTTAGTCTGTGCAAGGTAACAATGATCACTTTATGAGAGCATGATATTGTCAAAAGCTTAAGCTGTTCATGTACTTCAAAAGATATTTTTTGTCTGCTTTCCTCAAAATACTGACAGCAACAACTTTTCAGGACTAGCAAAGCATAGTATTAGGCTTAGCTGTTTCATCAGAAAATATAAAAGATTTCTGATCCGAAAAACTAACCTACTCCAGGTTTATGCAAGCTTTTAGAGCAGCTACATCTTGCATAATGCTCTGCATAACTTACTTGAGACATACAGTTCTCATAAAACCAAATATCCAAAACACAAGTGAAGGGAAAAATGACTAATCCTGTCACTCTTATGGCTGTTTTCAAGAAAGCTTGAATCTCAGCAACAGGCCTTTCTGTTGTCTTATACTTGCCTTGATTAAGGAATGCCATTCTGTCAGCTTTTGAGCAAATTGCACCAAATTTTTCACCAAGTCAATCATCAACTTGAGTCTAAGCATAAGTCTTACATTTAACCAGATAGGTTTCTATCCTTTGCCACCTGTAATGTAAAATTAAAAAAATAAAAAAGGGTTTTAAATATTACTTCTTAGAACAGTGGAAAAGTTGATACATTCTTTTGCTGTTCAGAAAAAGATTCAAGAATTATGGTTGTTGGGAAATAATTAGGAAATATCCAGGGAGAATGGATACAACTGTTCATTCTAAGGTCTTTATAACATCTACGAAGCCCATCCCTGAAAGATTCGGAGCTATGCTGAGCTAAAAAACCTGCTTCCAGGCAAGAGCAGCAGCTTAGAACAAGATCTTAAAGCTGACTCCACCAGGCTTCTTCAGAGTCATGTGCCTGTTGCTGATTTTTCAGGGCACGTGGATTTGTCTCCTCAGAAAATTTTCATTATTAAATGGATGTATGATGTTGTGAGTCAATAGCCAACACAGTGATTTAAGCATTTTCAGATAAAGTGATGATACTACAGCTTTGGCTAAACCTTGTGCTTCTTTTGGCGGGTGACTACTGGATGAACTGCTCTCCAATATATTTTCACATACCATCATATCTGAGCCCTGCTTCTCCTATAACTGTCAAAATCAGTCTTTCAGTGTGGCCAGGGAATCAGAAGTTTCTCTGTCAGTGTCTGTGCTGGCTTCAAAATAGCTGCTTGTGATTAGATTTTTTTTTTTTTTTTAATTAAATCTCAGCAGTCAAAGTGAATGAGGACCACAAAGGTGTTTTTTTGTAGATGATAGTCAGAGAATTTGGCTTTTGCTCTGAATGAAGTCTGTTAACACCTTGACTGTTGATTTGGTACCCTGAACACGTTTCCATCTAATAACATAAACTTATGTACAGAAATGAAACAAAGAAATGTGACCAATGCGTGTTGTCTCCACTCTGTTTCAACTAGAAGAGGACACATTAATAGAAATGGTCGAATTAGCCTTAAGTGGGATGTTGTGGCATTGTATTTTATTTATGGCTTGTTAAATTACTGACATTGTATAAAGTCAGCTAGTTTGTAAAACACAACAGAAACAGAAGTCTTCACACTAAGGGACGTTCTGCTCCTCTGATATGTTGAATATTGGATCTCATTTAATTTTCATTTCAGAAATCTTAAAAAATCTCTCATTTGCAAGCAGTCTTCCTCACATATTACTGGAACCATCCCAAACCTGGGAATACTCTCTGTTTCCTTGAAAGTTTCCTTGGAAGTTTCATAGCTGGCCTCAGAATGGAAAGGCCATTCATGTTTTTCCAAACTTTGTGAGCAGCACAGTATTTGTGAATGTAAGTTGGAGTTTGTGTTCATATCAATGTTTGAAAATCATTCATGAAATTCATATTTTGAGGCCTGATAATATGTATTATTTTCAACTACAAATACATTATTATACTCATGTAAAATTAATACGATTATAATTTAGACTCCATTGTTAGAAGAGAGACTAGACTTATTCTCATCACTGCTTGGTTTAGTGTCAGCTAGTCATGTTTATTACAGTGGAAGGTTTAAAAGTAACAGCAACTCATCTATAATGTTTCCAACTTGGATTTGATTAACTATAAATTCTCTGCTTAACTTTTATTTTTCTGTTTTGAAACCTAAGCTTGATTTCAAATTTTCAGTACAAAAAATGAGTACAAAGGACTTTAAATGCAAACTACATTAGCCACACATACAGCTCATGAGATTAAAAATTCGATACACGCTGCTGAAACTGTCAACACAAACACAGTGCCTTTGAATTCTACAGTAATTCCTCTTGATGTCATCAGTGTTGCAAGAAGGTGAGTTTCTTACAAACAAAAACTAAATCATAACAAAACTGGATTACCTGTATATAAACTCATATATGTTTGTCTCTAGGCAGAATGACATTGCACAGCATTGCAGGTAATGTTAATCTAAATGACAGTTTTATATATAGTAATAGTAACTAAACTTTAGCAATATAGAGTCTAATTAACTCACAGAAAGTTTAGATGAAAACTTTTTCCTTTAGCATTTTGCCTTCTCTTGATGGTAATTTAACTGATGCCTCTAAAAATATTTTCTTTACATTATAGAAAATACCCACAACCTAAATGTGCCATGCCAGTAGAAACATATGAAATGGGCAAGATTCTTAATGTAAAAATATATTATACAGTGTCAGGGTCTCAATGTAAAAATATTTTTATAAATGTTTATAATTAAAGTTATCAATTGTCTTGTTTTCTTTTCCATATCTTTTTCTGAGCTGGCCAAGTTTCTGGACTATCAAACTTTCTTCTCTCTTAACTGCACGGACATCAGCCGTCTTTGAAGGGTTAAACATCACACAAAGAAGAGACTTTTGCATAAATACCCTTTGTTATTTCCCTTATCTGTAGTTTCCACAGAGAATTGGACTGGCTAGCAAACCTTTTCCCCTTATTCAAAAGGATGAGAAAGTGGGACAAGATTAGGAAATACAGGAATTAGTAGAAGAAAGGAGGAAAGATTAAAAAAGGATTGTAGAAAAAAAAAAAAAAAGAAAGGGATAGGAAAAGAAAATAATACAGTGAAACTAAGATTCAGTGAAGCTTGAGAAAACTAAAAAGGGGGAAATGAGTGCAACTGATACTGACAGATGAATAAGAAGTAAAATCTTGCATAAAGGTATACAGGTTCTTTTTCTGGTGTTGGAGATGATATGGTTGTGACAAACATACCAAACATGAAAAATATTTGCAGAGCTAAAAAGTAGATTTCATCCTTAGAAAAATTGTAATGAAAATGTAGAATTCAATAGAATTCATTAATATTATAGTAAAGTTACTTTTATTATTTTGATGTCTTTTTGTTGGCACAAAGGAATAAAATAAAACTATTTTATCCACAAAGGCATTGCTGCTTGGCAGCACACTACTTCAATTTGATAGCAACACACTGGTTTATGTTACAAAGTAGTTCTGAATTCTGAAGACATTGACATATCTGTAAGAAATGGATTCTAAACCAGAGTGGTTTTGTTGAATTAAATATGAAAAGGAATAATGCAATCATTACAGAATTCCTTGTCTTATTTATTTTTATATGGAGTTCAACACAAATATCACCTAATACGTGTTTCGTTTATCAACGTTATCAAGTTTTCAATTTTTGTTGTGTTACAGAATATTCTAGTGACACTGTATGACTGTGAATCGTACCAGCAAAACCAGAAATACCACACAAGAAAACTGCACTGAAGGGCTACATACTTGAATCATGCTTGTCATCTTTATAAAGTCTTCTTTGAAACAATAGTATCTAATAGTGTAACTACTCCTGCTGGTTTCAGGTTGGCCAGAATGCAAGATCATAATAAAATAATTTCATCATTTAAGGGTAAGGGAGTAAACAAAATGGTTGAAAGCAAATATTCCTTCACTTGCTGTGTTCACTCTTGTGTTTTCTTCTTATTTCCATTCTGGCAACTCTTATTGGATTCCCAGCCTCTCACTGATCCCACAGTACCTCATGGTACAACAGGAAAAATCTGATAATCTTCCATCATCCCTCACATTGCATATTGGGTATGGGTCTGGCTTCTGTTTCAAGCAGGGATCCTGCTCGTTTCAGAGTTCCCCAGCAAGTTCAAGTGCTTCAGGTTTGTTGCTTACTTTGTCTCTGCTGTCCTCATCCTGACTGCCCAAAACTTCTCCTAGATTCACACTCCCAGCTCACTCCTTGTCTGGGTTTCCTAATGTAACATAAATCAAACAGGACAGAGGAAAAAGTTACATTTCCCTCTTACTATCTTCCTCTCTTCTGCACATTCATATTCCTTCAAACAAAGTCTTAAATAGCACATACAATCAGAAAACCAGATATCAAGATATTCCATTGCAGTGGGCGGACAATATATATTTAGAACTTTACCAAAGTATGAATCCACCAATTAGAAGAACTTGACTTGTTTCATTATATGGATCTTTTTAGGCCAATAGCAATAAATGCAGAAAAAACAGTATGCCTTGTAAAGAGTTATGTTGTGCAAAGGGAGTTAAAAAAAGTTTAAGAATACAAACATTTTGTGATTAACTTCTTGCCCACATAAAACATAGGAAATTAATCCAAATATCATTAATGTTGAAGTCATACTTAAACTGTCACATATGATGACTGTTTCATTATGTCTTTTGAAATCAGTGAAAAACACACAACACAATCTTCCTCATTCAGAGGCAGTCAAGGAAGGAGACTAAACTGTTAATGGCCAGTTTTGGGCCAAAATGAAATGCAAAGATGTAAATTTCCACAGTGGTTCAAAATGAATGTGATGATAATCAGTAATTCACAAATTACCAACTTGATAAACTGTGACATAGTAATAGTGTCATGGTTTAAGCCCAGACCGTAAATCAGAACCACGCAGTCCACTTCCCCCCCACCTTTCTTCCCTCTGCTCCTGGAGGGATGGGGAGGAGAATCGAAAGGATGCAACTCCCATGGGTTGAGATAAGAACAGTTTAATAACTAAGGTATAACACAAACCACTACTGCTACCACCAATAATAATAATGATAAAGGAAATAACAAGGAAGAGAATACAACCGCTCACCAACCGGTACCTCACCCCCACCCTGCAGTGATCTAGCCCTTCCGGGGACTCTCCGTTCTACATCCTGGGCATGACGTGCTGTGGTATGGAATACCTCTTTGGCTAGTTTGGGTCAGGTGTCCTGTCCCTGCTTCCTCCCGGCTTCCCCTCCTCCCTGGCAGAGCATGAGACTCACAAAGTCCTTGGTCAGTCTAAACATTGGTGTTATCAGCTTTGTTCCCAGGCTGAAAGTCAAAAACACAGTGCTGCAACAGCTACTTAGAAGGAGAAAAACTGACTGCTACTGCTGAACCCAGGACAAATAGCAATGAGATTATGGTGCCAGTTAAAAGCAAATCTATATTCTGCTTTTAGACACACAGAGCTGCTGGTTATGACTGAGAAAAGAGAACACATGAATATTTCTGTAGTCAGAGTAAGTCCCACTGTCGTGGTTTAAGCCTCGGCCATAAATCAGAACCATGCAGTCTACTTCCCCCCCCACCTTTCTTCTCTCCGCTCCTGGAGGGACGGGGAGGAGAATCGAAAGAATGCAACTCCCATGGGTTGAGATAAGAACAGTTTAATAACTAAGGTATAACACAAACCACTACTGCTACCACTAATAGTAATAATGATAAAGGAAATAACAAGGAAGAGAATACAACCGCTCACCAACTGGTACCTCGCCCCCACCCCACAGTCATCCAGCCCTTCCGGGGACTCTCCGTTCTACATCCTGGGCATGACATGCTGTGGTATGGAATACCTCTTTGGCTAGTTTGGGTCAGGTGTCCTGTCCCCACTTCCTCCCGGCTTCTCCTCCTCCCTGGCAGAGCATGAGACTCACAAAGTCCTTGGTCAGTCTAAACATCTGTGTTATCAGCTCCGTTCCCAGGCCAAAAGTCAAAAACACAGTGCTGCAGCAGCTACTAAGAAGAAGAAAAAATGACTGCTGCTGCTGAACCCAGGACACCCACGAATAACCAAACGGTTACTAGGGACAAAATAATCATAGAATAAGTGAGGGGTGCTACAACGGTTTCAAAAAAATGAGTGTTTATTCTTTCTTTATCTTGGTAGACTAATCTATGTGTTTCAGAGAAAAAATAAAAGGAGAGGAATCGTCTTCCATATCTCTCCTCGCTTATGCTACTTCTGTATATATGTACACGTTTACTTGTGCTACCAATGTACCTTTGTATTTCAGTGCTGAGAAAGCTGAGGTGCAGTTATTACAGCTTGTCATGATCCTAGTTACAGCTAATGCTATTTTGCATTCCATTTCTTTGGGTTTTAATACTGTCTTTTTCTTCTATTTTATCAGCGTAATCGTAGGGTGCTTTCGATTGGAAGGGACCTTAAAGATTATCTAGTTCCAGCCCCCTGACACAGGCAGGGACACCTTCCACTAGACCAGGTTGCTCAAAGCCCCATCTAACCCGGCCTTGTAGACTTCCAGGGATGGGGCAGCTACAGCTTCTCTGGGCAACCTGTTCCAGTTCCTCACCACCCTCATAGTAAAGAATTTCTTCTTAACATCTAATCTAAAGCTACCCTCTTTGAGCTTAAAGCCATTCCCCCTTGTCCTGTCACTACATGCCCTTGTAAAAAGTCCCTCTCCAGATTTCTTTTAGGCTCACTTTTGGCACTAGAAGCTGCTCTAAGCTCTCCCTGGAGCCTTCTTTTCTCCAGGCTGAACAAACCCAGCACTCTCAATCTGTCTTCATAGGAGAGGTGCTCTCTATTTACTCTGTTTACTGTGTAAGGTCTTTGGGACAGAAACCATTATTTTATTAGTACATATTTATGCTGTAAACATGTAGTTTAGGTATACCATATATTCAATTTAGCTGTATCATATATCCTTGCTATAACTGTATTTCTATTGCATCAACATCTTAATCTGGGTCCTTCATCCATGAATGGCAAATCAAAGGCTTTCGGCTATGCAACTAATAGGCATAAAAAAAATGTTAGACAGAGAGAAAAATGCATTTTGTATAAACTACCTGACAAATTTCCAAGATATACAATAACACTCTTTGTCCATATCCAAAGAAAGCTTGGTTTATGATGGTTATGAAATCTAAATATATTTTGTGATCTTTTCGTGCAAGGGTCTGCCTAGTATCTTCTGGATGAAAATGACTGAGCTATTTCACAAACAGAAGGAACACTTGTGTTTGTGCTTAATACACAGCAGAAAAAAAAACCCGCAGCCAACCCTGGTGGTACAGATTTTTAATGATACAACCAGCAAAAGAGACAGGAAAACTTTTTGTCACACTGAAAAACTGTCATTTAGGTTGATCTAAAGATCAGAAGCCCGCTATTCCAGAACCTATTAGACTTCACAAAGCCATTGAGAAGAGTAACTTGTGCAGCTCAATGTATAGAAATCTCCACAGATCTAAATGCATTGTAACCCTGAATCAGCAACGAAAAAGCTGAGTAAAGAGCAGCAAATTTCATCCGAACTACTGTTGGTTGCACAGTACCACTGAACTGAATGCTGTAATCAAAAGCTTCAGCACCTGAGCCTTGGTGAAGCAGAGCTCCAAGGTCAGCTCAGTTACTAATTAAGGTGTTAAGATCAGAGAAAAGTGTGACCTTCAGGCATATGAAACGCACAACAAAAACTGCTGCTGCATCGTTGGGAGGCCTGTTCCCAGTTATGGATAACCCACTGAACCTGTGCACTGATGCAGTTTCCTGATCTTCCAAGTCTTAATATAGTTTCTCCCACTCAGCTGGGAACAAATCTGATGTTTCTTTTATTAGTTCCTGAAACAAGACTTCTGTAACACCACAGAGATATGAAATCTACACAGTCAAAGGTCAGTTTATAAACCTGCTAAGGCAGACTTCTTCGGCCAATGAATCCAACAAGAAGACAATACTGGGATAGTCCCCATAATAGAAGATAAAATATTATTTTATCCTTGTTTTGTTCTTTGACTCTTTTCCAAGCATCTTCTGTTCACCAGTGCTGAAGAAAACTTATTGTGCTATATGGATGTAGGTTCTCAGAAGGACATTGGCAGTCTTGTCTCTTAAATAACATTGTTATTTTGCCCTACATAGAATAGTATAAATGACCATATTTTTAAAATCTAACTTATCTTCAAGTGTATATGTGTATTTTGGGAAAAGAATAAACCTGCAAGGACTGCTTCTGCACAGTAAGTGGCATATTCCACGGGTGCTAAAAGCAAGCCTTGAAATCAGATCAATCACTAATTGAACTGGAGCACTTTGAAGACAGTAAAAGAGAAGTGGGAGAAAGGTAAAGTAAAAGAAATGGAGAGGAATAGGCAGAGAGAAGGGCTGGTGGATAAAGAAGAGAATGTAGACTGGGAAAGCAGCCTGATTTGGAAGATTTTCCAGGGAGCCTGGGTAAGAACTGCTGGCAGTGAGTTTAGGTGATAATTTTTGTGAATGATTGGTTTGAGAAGCAGAATACCAGGGTGCAATAGAATATAAAGCAAATTTCATGTGTTTGTGTGTTTACCTGTTTTGTAAGGGAATGCTGTGGAGATGAAAAGCAGTATCACCCCAGTGTGCAAATGCCCATCTCTAGGAGTTCAGAGATATGATTATACACATCACCCCTAAATGTCTGGACTATTTATTAGTTTTTATGCTGCTGGACTATAGGACACCATCTACCTGTGTATGTGTTTGTTGGAATTTGAAATAACCAGTCAGTTCTATACTAGAGGGTAATTCTTTTGCTTTTCTCTTTTCAATCTCTATTTTCTAAATCACAGCTATCTGAATCTCAGGGAAGATACAAACAGCCTGGGTTAACACGGTTCTTTTGAAGCACTGAGTAATTCCCAAAGACACTTAAGTCAAGATAAGTCCCAAGACTATTCTACAACATAGCCAAAATTGGTTTTATGTTCTTTTTTTTTGTGTTCTGGAGGCATTTTCTTTGTGTTCTTAGATGCACTGCAGTTTGAATAAATAGGTAGATGTTCAGGTACCTAAACTTTCTTGTGATTTAAAGATGAATGGAGAAGGAATGAGGGTTCCTCAATTCTTCCCTAATAAGCCAGGAAGATTATTCATAACCAAATCATACTTTAGTCAGGCAGATTATATTGAGATCATTTATAAAGGTCAGGGTAGTGAGTGAGCTCATATAGATGTTTCTCGTCCCTGTTAACCGTATTTAGTTCTAATCCTGTCTATTGACTGTGTAACATGAATGAATAAATAATCTGATCAATAATGACTAGAAGTCTCTGTCTGCTTCTTCCCACTAGGTTTTTTTTCCCACTGGTTTTCCTCCTGGCTCCAAGGCTCTTGTGTTTCTGCTGTTCAGTGAGCCATTTACAACTACAAATTGTGATATGCTTTCCCAGAACTGGTGGCAGGGTCACCAGTCATGGCGTCATGTTGGGGAATGGGAACTGTAACATGGAGCTTTTTCAAGGATATGCAATCCAGGTACTTCTGGTGGTGCACAGTTTTTAGCCTTCAGTGGCAATGATTAAGAGCAGCTTTGTAGAGTGAAACAGTGCTGAGGAGTCTATACTAGTCTAGTCCCATGGACTAAATGTCGTTTTTCTTCTGAAGTGGAATCAGCACTTGTATTAAAATGTCACTACTTTCTCAGTGCTCTCTTCAGTACTTGATGCACAAAGTCCCCAGGTGTATTTTCCAAATTTCATAGATACAATTTTTTGGACTGTTATCTGTAGAACCTGTGGTCTGCCACCGATGAGCCACTTTACATGAAATGTTCCCCAAATGCAGCATTTTACTATCTGACGATTTTTCCCTATACTATTACTTAATTTTCAAAAATATGTTTATATGTACAATAGTGTTTATTTTTTTCCCTAATTTGTATTATATTGCAGAAATATTTTTCTGACTAGAGAACCAAAAATGTTGTCCAGGGTTTTCAGAACTTGTTTTGTTCACAAGTCTAGTTCATCATTCATCTAAGATGAGTTGGTGATTCAGACTTTAGATTTGATATACATGATTTGTTTTACCTTTTATACTTGCTTTTCGAGAGTTACAATATAGGATCATAAAACTATTGTCCTTTAAAAAATATTTTTCTTACTTTGTTTATCAAGATTAAGTGTGCTTAACTGTTTATGGTGTCAAACATTGAAAAAAATAACAAGTAATGCAGGCTCAAACTCATTAATAATGATTGACCATTCTTTACATAAAAGGACTCTACATTCGTAGAATAGTAAAATAGATGGTCATTCCTAAAGTTTATGTAAAGCTTAAAATACCTTCCTTATACTCCTGCTATTTTCATTTTTCAGTATTCATTCTTGTTCTCAGGCTTAATGAAAAATTACAACTTTCTCCAAATACACATCAAATTCTGTAAATTTATCAGGAAAGAGACTGAGAAACCAAAACAGTGTAGCAAACCATAAATGTTGCCTCTTTAATGTTTTCAGCCTTCCTTTTGTCGTAATGGGAGTCCCTTTATCACTCACCATCCAGATTACTGAGAGTTACAAATGTTTAAGCCAAGGAGTCTCAAGGGTTATAGAAATATAAACATTGATTTACCATGCCATCCCCTGGGATAATAGTCTGTCTATAAGACTGGAAAAGTAATAGGGAAAGAGATGCTCTGCTCTGAGAATTTCAGTTTGTCATTGAACATTTTCAAATGTTTGCTTGAGCTACAGACCTGAAAACGCATTCCTATGAAAATTGGAAGTGACAATAAAAATACTTCTTATAATAACATTTCAAAGTGCTGGTCAGATTCTTTCCTTACTTCTTAAACTCATTGAAGCTTATTCTCTCTCTATAAAAAGAGATGCCTCTCAAGGTATCTTGAGTGGAATTGTTTATCTTACTTTAATTAATGTAATCTAAAATGTTTAAGTAATCTAGAGGTTTATTTGAAATAGTGTAACTGAAAAATTAGGTTTTGACAACAAAAGGAGAAAACAGGAGTAGAAGGAATTAAGAAAACTCAAATGAATATTGTTCTATAGATGAATTGATTTTTATACCATTATTTACTATTCCTTGATCCTTACCAGTGATCTTGATTTTATTTGTGCAGAAGAAAGTTTGCTAGCTATATGGTTTGCTTTTGATGACAACAGTAAAAAATGTACAAAGTAATTAAAAATATATTTATTAATTTCCATTTGACAATCCCAAAGCACTTAATAAAACATTTATTAATTAAGCTTCATCACCAATTCTGTGAAGATAAACACATTATATATTTCTATTTATAGATGAGAAAACTAAGCCACAGCACGCTACTACCACACATAAAGTGTCAGTCTGGGCCAGCAAGAGAAACCTGGGGCCTGATCCTTCGCTGTTTTAGGCTTTGAATGTAATTGCTGACACCTTTGGTAGGTGTGCGTTAGGAACTGCTGGTTTGGAAACTCAGCCTTTTGGACATGCTTCATTTATTTCAGACTTGTATGAGCAATTGCACCAAAATGCACAATGTTACATGGTAATGAGACTCCAATAGCTAGTGCATTATCTGTCAAAAACCAGTTCCTCCCTGTTCTGACCCCCTCACACAAGATACTGCAGGGCTGTTCACTCTTTGGTATGTTTTTGCCTTATAAAATTGGGATCTGCTTTTAAAGAAGTACAACAACTCTATAGATCTGGTTTCACTTCTGCATTGATTTTTTGCACTCATTTAAATTTATCCTCCCTCTGAAATCTTTCAATGAAAAGTGAAAGAAGGGGAGAAAAAGCTTACCATTTTTTTATATTTTAAAAAATGTTCAAGATGAAAATTTTTTCTATATTTTTGTTTGCTCTGTTTATAAACCAATAGATTTATAAATTGTCATTAGGACACAATAAGGCAGTTTAACTCAATTTAGCAACAAATTCACTGTTTTTCCAAGCTATCAAGTTAGTGCCTTATTAAAATCCCAGTGGCACTGGAGTATCTGAGTTGGGAAGAAAAAGGTTAAACTGCATATCAACTACTGAAGGGAGCTGAAAGGATGTGGAGCCCAATTAAACCTTCAGCACTGCTCTCTCTCATAAACACTTGCTACTTTATTCCCTCTGGAACACATTTCGAGGCAGCTAAAGTGGGAACCCGGCAAGAACCTTTTCATGAGATCTCTGTTATTGAGCCTCAGGTCCAGCCCAGTCCTTCTGGGTGAAAGGCTTCATACTCCCTCTCTATTAATCATCATCTGGCCTTCTAACACCTGGGACTGACTCCAACTCCCACTGTTGCTATATTGACAATATTCCCTGTTGATTTCCTCATTTTCTCAGCCAAGGCTAGAATGACCTCTTTAAAATTCTTTATAAACGTCAGTAATTGCAGCATCAAACTTCAATTCATTACTTTCACAGGCCTCATGTATTTTGATGATATGAAAGTTGACCACATTTACATGCAAATTGAAGTTTTATATTAATAAGGGCCAGTAAAAAGAGATTGCATGGTAATACTCCATTATGACTTTTAAATACATTTGCCCATGTCTCGACTTGGCATTAGCATGGTCAGACCATGAGGAAATCATGTTGGTCTGATTGCAATTTTGTTTTCCAATTGAAAGTACAATTTCATCAGGTTTCCCTGTCATTTCTAATAATGACTTAAGTTTGCTTGCTAAATTGAAGAATTTCTCCAGGCCTCTAGATGGGCTGGGAAACAGGTGAGGAGACAGCTGCTTCTGTATGAAGTGCTTCATTATGAACTACCACTATATTCAACCCCATAAGGCTTGTTTGATGATAGAAACAAAATTACTGAAGGTCTAGTGCAGCTGAGATTGATTATCTTAAGCATATTAACTTTTAACACCAAACTTTGGAAGCACAACAGTTCATCTATGAACAGAGCCTTTAATATCCTGATCAAAGGGTCCTTAACCTTTTAGACTGCTGTTTCATTGTTTGGCCTCAGCTTTTATATGCTCTTATATGCTAGCAGGAAAAGAAATACAACATTATGCAAAAAAGGAATTGTATATGTTAATGCAAAACCTCACAAAATAACTTTTCTGAACACATTCAGTTCTAAATCCTAGAGTATGTAGTCACAATATCAAATCCATGACTACATGCTGATGTCATTAAAATAACATTCATGTTATTGATTGTAGAATTCTGATTACATTTCTCACTAGACAATAAAGAAATGAAAAAATTTGTGTAACAATAACAGATTACAGAAGAATTAAAAAAATAAAATAAAATAAAAAAATGGTCCCTAGAGCTCTGGTGTCACAGGTATTCTGGGATGCTGTTCAATGTACATTTGGGGTTGGTTCCATAGAGACCAACAATGCTGCCAAAGAGAAAGAAATAACAAAGTACTTTTATAAAATGTAGTTTATCACGTAATTGTCCTGGCTGATGGAAGCCATGCTTCAGTAAAAGCATATGTAATATTATGTTAGAAACTCAAGCAAAGATGCAACAAGTTTATTCATGTAGAGGCTTTTTGTACTTTGAGACCCCTCAGGGTCAGCGAGATTATTAAGGAAGCACATACATAGGGGCTTGTTTGTGCAGACTGTTACTTTCCACTATATCCATATAAGACAACTTATAATAGGCGTCACAAGTGTAATAGGTGACATTCTTTGAATGTGCACATTTGTCATTGCAATAATTTTAGAAATAACTGATGTGATAGAACTGGGCTGTACACTTACTATTTAAAAATCAAGCTTTGATCCAATAGGACCATCTGCTTAAGCCGATCTTTCCTGTTTTTGCAAAGTCCTAAAGACCTCTGCAAACTCAGAAAAGGATTCAGGTTCTTCTTACATGAATTCTTATGTGGATATTGGAGTTGGAATTGATAGTTTGACACCCTTTATATCTCTTCAGAAGTGTGCCTTGCATTGGCCAAGTAGTTGGATGATAAAGCTCAATTTTATTAAAATATTTCCTCACTGTTCTGTTTTTTAACAGAACAATTTGCTCTTTCATGTCAGATAAGTTTTCAACAGCAGCTTGAATAAAGAGAGGTCAATGAGCACATGATAATACCATAACATTTCTTATCAGTGTTTATAATAAATATTTACACTGGGAATTGTTTAACTTATCTTACCACGGTCTCAGTTACCTCTACTTGCTATCAAAATATAGTGCTATGAATTTATTTGGTAGTTCTGCCTTCCAAACAAAAGCAACAGGTAAATTGCTTGTTCTAATAAAAGAGTCAAAAGGACTATCATATGACTAAGACAATGCTCAGCCTTTATAGTCCATTCCACAAGAGACCAGTGCCTGTTTCACTAACTCCACAACCCTTCTTAACAGCCTGGCCTTAATAGTCAAGAAGAGATTAAATCTAAACTCTGCTTCAACTTCAGAAGTACTCTTTGCACTGCACAAGTCAGCCTGAAAACTGAGAATGAGAAATCCCTGTATTCGGGGATTCAGACTCCCTCCTTCATAATCAAATAATGTGTGCAGCTGCTTGGTCTGCATTTCACTCTTCCTGGGAGCAGTTGGGGAATGGGTTTCTTGCCTCTGGAAAATCAGTTTTTTAGGTCTTTGAGAGACGTTTTGTTTGTCTTGGTAGTCTCTGTCATAGCAACTTGAAGTAATGAAATTGATAGTAAGGATATAGGTGCAGGAGTTTTTCTTTGGGAAAGTGTGGAGAATGTAATTATGTTTAATTTCTGTTCAAAGTGGTCTCATTGTTTAAACAGAAAATAATTTCTTTTGAAATACCTGAATAAGTCTGTGTATGTAAATATATATGTGTGTTTATAAAATGGCTAAAAAACTAGAAATCTTAGAATCATAGAACCATTTAGGTTAGAAAAGACTTTTAAGATCAAGTCCAACTGTTAAATCTTCTGCCTGATGAAATAAAGCCTGTAAATAACATGTAAATAACATGTAACCTTGACAAAGAAAGAGCACCAATAAAACAAGTGGGAATTAGAAATGTCTACTGACAATCATGGTAGATTTCAGGAAATCAGAATGGTTGTACAGCTAAGATTCAAAAAAAAGAAAACTACAGAATTCAAGAAAAATCAATGAAAATGGTAACTAAGCTTGATTATTTATTTCTTACGTGTTCCCTTTCTTCATCTACCATATAAGAACATCTACAGGACAAGTATAAACTGTAAGAACTGGTCTTATAGTCTGTAAGAACTGGTGCCAAAGTAAAATGTAACAGGGCCAGGTAAGCATTTCAGCACCTAAAGAGAGTAAGATTTAACTTATCTGTGCAAATACAGACTGTTATTAAAAGCGTAAGAATATCCAAATATCATGAATGAAGTCATAATTAACATGATACAGAAAACTCTCATTCTTCTCCTTGAAACTCTAAGCAGTTAAAGGCAGAAAGACTTGCCCAAATTTTTTTTTTCAAAGCCATGTTAATAAGAAGTTGGCACAAAGTTAACTTGTTTAAAAACTTTTATCTTGGACATATATTTCAGATGCTATTTGAGAGGTTTTTCATGGCGATTCAAAGACTTGATATGAAAAGTCAATAGCAACTTGAAAACACACAGCCATATGAAAAAATACTTAAATATGTAAGAAAATTAAAGGAACAAGATTAAAAGAATACAAAGATGAATATTAGAAACTGGAGCTGATATATATATATATATATATATACATAAATTCACACCAAACACCAAACTGGTACTTATCTTAGATTTATGTTTTTTTTGCTGGTACATATTACTGTTCTAGACTAAATGGCACTTGATTTTTCTCCTTTCTGCCCAAGCCAGGACTGCTGTCCTTCACAGCCTGTACAGAACAATGTAATTTAATCAAGGGAATGATTATTTCCATATGTTTATTGCAATACTCCCACTCCTCTGGAGATCAGTTCCAGCGGTCTCTTTCCTCATCAGTCCATTACTAACCCAAAAGCTGGAATGACACCAATAGTGAAGACTCTGTCTGTCTGATTTCTCAAGTGTGTTAATTGACAGAGATACTGGTACTATGGGAGACACTGCTCAAAATCTAAAGAGAGTCGTATACTGAGTATTGTAGTTGCAGTTTAGTATTTCAGAAATGTAAATTGAAAAGAGATTGAAGGCTTATATATGCTTTACTTTCTACAGCTATGTATAGTTTAGCAGTTTGGGTGTAACTGTCCTGTGCATAGCTCCAAGACATATGAGAATAACTAGGAAGAGATTGATATATCAAGAGAAATTCAGGGATAATGCCTTTCAAGAGACGTCAGAAGTAACTTGTTCTTCAGGCTGAAAAAAAGAGACAATTTAGGGAACCATCTTCAGTTACATTAAAATAATATAACAGCAAAGTAAAAAGAAAGAAATTACTCTAATTTTCATTGAGCATAAGAGAAGGAAGGTATTAAATTGTGATAAAAGAAAATAAATTTGGAAATTGGGTGAGAAACAAAAGAAGGTGATGATGGCTAAGTGTTGGAATAGACTGTCCAGGGAGGCTGCAGAACTTCCAGCACCATGTTAAAGAACAGATTAGACAATATTTGTCAGGAAAGATTTACCTATAATTGTTTCAGGATCTGGTCATGGTATTACATGGTTCCACAGATGCATTCCAGCCCCAAATGCAGAGAAGAGTCTATTTATTATCTTTTTTTTTGTTAAAATCATGGTGATCCCAGGTATTCCTACTCTCTAACACTGATTAAAACTGTTTATATTATTTCAAACGTTTATTACTATGGCTTGTATGACTTACTATGTGTTGCTTGTTCATTTAATATTTGTTTTACTCCAAAATCCAGTGATAGTCTTTCTGTTTTATGGTGACCGAGAACTAAGCGTAACTTGATAAACATGTATTTTAGAACTGATTTTGTAACTTTGTTATTTCATATTCAGTTGAACCAGACAAAAGGTGTTTTAAGAGTAGTCAGTGTAGGCCACGATAACTATTTATTTACATTAATCAGGCCTTGTTCTCCACCTTACAAGAGCTGTGGGTGAGCCAAACTCTACTGCAGCATTCCATGCATTTATACTATGTTAATGCTTGGTTTTCTAGCCTCACTGTGGTCCACCTGCATCAACCTGGAATATGGAATGGTTCTGAAAGAAATTTCTCCTAACAGACTGATGGAATACTTATTTATACTACTGCAGCAAGTTTTTCTTTCCCCTTTGTGTTATAGGGAAAGGTCAACCATGTAGCTGCTCTTTGGTTCTTTCTATACTATTTCTTTTTGCTTTCACATAAACCTTTATTCTCTATGGAAAGTTAAAACAGAACTAGAAAAAGCTTGTAAATATCATATTTACCTAATAACAAGACAGAAATGTGCTTATCTGCTTTATGAAAAATGTGGCTTTATTTTAAATTATTTTGCAAAGGTCATGACTATGATTTGTCACCTGATTATCAGCTGTAAAAGCATTATTAAATATCCTCCCCATTCAACCATTTATTGTTTTCATATGAAGGTTGTAAACAATGCTATTGCATACATAACTCTTCAGTACTGTAAAAGCAGAGGGCTGAAGTGTGCTGTCCTTCCTATGATATTTCAATTTAAACATGGCTGCATTGCAGTAATGTCACATCTTGTTTACACTGTGGACTTGGTGGGAGACAGGGATCATTACAGGGAAATGCTGAGAAAAACACATTACACACTAGTCATAACCATAAAAGAAACTAAAGAGAAAGAGATATACTGATGCACTTGTGGCTTCTGTAATAGAACAGAAGAATAGGATTGCACTGAGAAATGTACAAAGGCAGTAAGTTTAGAAGAGAGTTACCACTGTGCTAAATTGTCAAGCTTGAGTCAAATGATATTACTTCTGACACCTCTGGCTACAGTACATTGGTTTTGGATTCAGTTTCTCCACTTTTCTTTGGTTGCTGCAGTAAAGGCAATTCCCTTGTGCTTTGATCGTTGAGATTATCCTCTTTATATTATATAGATTCCCCTTTCCCCTTCTTTCCTTCCTCTTTTCTGTACTAGCATTATGGGTGTGAGCAAAGATTATGCAGACTGCTGTAATGTAGTCAGTCATTGGCTTAGATAGCCAAAAGCAAACACAGTACTGTACTGTTTGCTTTTTTTTTTTTTGTTGCATAAGATAAGCATTATTAATTAGGGGTATCCACATATAGAAAAATGAACTTCAGTAGATCCCCTACTTTTATGCTCATATACAGTCCATAAGTGTCAGCAGAAATAATATTCAGATACTGCATTTCCCCTTCATTTTTTTTAAATCACGGGTATCTCTCTATTTGAGTTTCTGCTGTTTCAAATCAGAAAAGTTTGTAGCATACGGAGAATGCAACCAGGTTTCAAGAGTTAAAGAGAAAACAGAAGCACACCATCACTGCCCGCATGGACTTTATGATTGTCCCAGACTTGCATAGTTTCCATGCCACAAGTATGACCAAAGCCTGTTGTGGTGGTCCTGCCTTGAGTACCTTGCAGGGGGGTGACAATGTGAGATCAAAATGGAGCTGAGAGCTCAAGAGACTGTCTTTAGTGCCAAATGCATTTCAACAGTAAATCAGAATCATACAGTCCAACAGCCAAAATGAAGCAACAAAATATATGTAAGCCTGACAGATAACCTGGATATATAGTCCTTTTGCAACTAGAGATGAGTGAACAGCAAAAAGACTAATAAATGACGGGAGGCAAGGAGGTCACTGGCTAGAGAAGAGATATGACGTGAAGGACTATAACTAAGCCTTACTTGCTGTAATCTCCCTATCACTTGCAACTTATCTCTTCAGTAACCAATGCTGAAGACTGAACTATTTCAGAACCCTTCCTGAGATAGACTGTCCTTCCTTGATAATCTTGACCAAAAGCTTGATCCTATAATGTAGTATGAGTGGAAGATAGAACATGCTGCATCACCAGAACTGGGAATGGACAGAAATGTGGGCTCTGTCCTTTGTTAAAATTCTTCAGACTAATTTTAATTTACTACACTATACAGTGAATTAAAGGTACAATTATTCAGAAAATAGAATAAGTTTTGAATTTTAGGATACCAGTGAAATAGTCTGTCATAGGCTAATTTGATACTTCCTGGGAAAAGTAACCCAAAATCAGTGCTTTTTTAATGACTTTCTAAGGGTTGAGGTTTTTACTTGTTTATAAGTTTAGAGTAAAATTGCCTTGGAAATGATTTTAGTAATCAGAAGTACAAGAAAAGCTATTTGCAGGAACACCAAAGAAAATAAAGGAAAAGGAAAATAAAAAAATTAACTGCTAGAAAATTTGTCACATTTTTAACTAAGGCATTAACTAGTTGAACATAGAAATGTATCAGCAGACTAGTCATCAGATTCTGTTGATAGGATTACAGGCACTGTATTATATATATGTTCTCATGAAATTATTGATGTCATGTCAGAAACAGTACACTTTAAATCTCATTGATGTGCTTCAAATGTGATTTTGCTAATGGGTACTTGTGTATACTAATTTCCTGAAGAAATGTACTCTTCTCATGGTTTATAATAATTTGGTTTTTTCTGCCATCATCATTATTATTCTTTAGCATAAGCAGTTCCTCTTCCTCCTTTATTTATTACAAGTATTTATTTGCTCTTTATATTCAGTGATTGTGTCATGTCTTTTTTGGTAGACTAAATAAACTAAACTCCAGTGCATTGGACAACGGATCAAGAAGAATAGCTTTCCAAGATACTTCTCCATAGTACTCCTTTCTCCAAATAGGATAATGGCTACACAGCACACAGTTAGAAAACTACTCCCAAAAAGTAAATAATTGAGCTTATAAGCAGTTTTGTTTTCATCTTGATTATGGTTATTTCCAGTTTTATAAAGCTAACATAATACACTCTGTATTAATTTCAGTTTTCGTTGTTTGTTTTGGGCCACATTGATTATCCCCTCCAGTAATATTCAGGCCCAGCCATCTTCAGTGATGTTTGTTCTGTAAATGAGTTGTAGTACACACAGACAGTGAAAAAGTCTTGGCAAGTCTGATTACTCAGAATCAATTTATATGATGCTTATGCTGTTACAAAATATCTGTAGTTTTCTGCAGCAATGAACCCGTGGGGGCACATAGTAAATGAAACTGAAGCACAAAGTTTATACTGAGATAGACATATGGCAATTAGGCAGTCTATTCTGTGCATTCTGCATTTAACTAAGTTTCTGAAAACCTGTTGACTGTCAATTCCTTTCTTGTTTTCTCAGCTTCTTTTATTGACCTTCTATATACAACGCAACTTATATTTTTGTGTGTGTGTCAGATTTATCTTTTACTACCTTGACAGCCTTTCAGTGCTGCAAAACCCCAAGTTGGTTTTCCCTGTAACACTACATTAGGTAAGGGAGCATTATAGATAAATATTTTTTATTCCACAGAAGGGATGGGCAAGCCTCATACAGCCATAGGGCAGAGCCACCAAAATCCTCTAGACCAGAACTTCTGAAGTGCTGTTCAGATGGAATTGAAGTGCCTGACTTCATAAGAACAACTTGTAAAATCAGCCTTAACTGCTGATATATTCAGGTGCCTTTTCTCTACGTTGTTTGTATTTCTCATCCCCACTGACTTGGAAACATTGGTTTAATAGCATTCAATTCTCCTCTTCCTCCCATTCCTAGATCAGGGAGAGTATAATTCCTCTATGGTATGGTGATGCACAGAATATGATTCTAACCACATCCACACTCTCTTCTGTTTTTAAAACACTACAGAGAACCGGGAAAAAAAAAAAAAAAAAAAAAGATTTTGTGTTCTAAATAAGCATCAAGAAATAACTATTTCTGTGGTAGCTTTTACAATCTTGTTTGAGCATCTCATGCTAGGAACTGCAGTCTATAAGCTTCTCTATCCCCCATTTATTACTGAGTACCTCTGTCACTTAAATCAGCACTGAAAGTCCTCCTTCTGAGCTAGGCAGTGTGTGCATTTTAGGAGTCTGTAATGGGGAACCTTTTTGCCTATACCCTGTACTGGGTCTACTGGGAAGGAACAGTCTACATGATGCTGTGTTTTAAACCTGTGACTGAAATGGTGGTAACACACTGACGTTATCGCTATTGCTAAAGGGTGCTTCCACAGTGCCAAGGCCTTCTCTATTTCTATCTCTGCCCTCCCAGTAAGTTGGCTGGGGGTGGACAAGAGCCTGAGAAGGGACATAGACAGCACAGTTAACCCCAAATGACCAAAGAGGTAGCCCATACCACATGATATGATAACAACAAAAATGGGGACAGGGAAGAGAGTAGACTTTTCAAAGTAGCTGTTCAAAGTCTCTCTCAGAGACTGATGTGTCATTGGTCTGGGGTTATAAGATGCTGAGTAATTGTCTTGGTGTAATATTTTGTTCTGGTTTGATCTTCCTTCAGTAATTAAATTGTATCTGAAACCGTGAGTTTCTCTTGCTTTTACCCTTCTGATTCTTTTTCCCATCTTGCTGGAGTGAATGTATGAGTAACTAGGTTGGGGCTTAGCTAGTGGCCAGGCTCAAGCCACTGCATACCCCTATGTGTAAAGTTGGACTGTCACAAATATATCATAGAATTATAGAATCATAGAATCATAGAATGGACTGGGTTGGAAGAGACCTTAAAGTTCATCCAGTTACAACCCCCCTGCCGTGGGTAGAGACACCTTCAGCTAGGACCAGGTTGCTCAAAGACCAATCCAGCCTGGCCTTGAACACTTCCAGGGGTGGAGCAGCCACTATTTCTCTGGGCAACCTGTTTCAGTGTCTCACCACCCTCATACTAAAGAATTTCTTCCTAATATCTAATCTAAGTCTACCCTTTTCCAGTTTAAAATCCCTTTATACTATCCCTACATGTCTTTGTTAAAAAGTTCCTCTCCAGAGGCCTCTTTAGATACTGGAAGGCTTTTATAAGGTCTCCCCTAAGCAGAGAACAAGAACTCCCCTTGTTCTCCAGGCTGAACAATCCTGACTCTCTCACCCTGTCTTCATAGGAGAGGTGCTCCAGCCCTCCAATCACCTTTGTGGCATCTGCTAGACTCTCTCCAACAGGATCAAGTCCCTGTTCTGTTGGGGTCCCAGAGGTAAATCCGGTACACTAGGTGGGGTCTCATGAGGGCAGAGGGGGAGAATCACCTCACTTGACCTGCTGGTCACACTTTTTGATGCAGCCTAGAATCAATATAATCTTTCATGTTTTCCTAGTTGAAATGTAACATAGGTCCAGGACATGAAAAGTATGGTCTTGTGTCTAAAGCACAACCTTTAGCTAATAAGTTATGCTTAAACGAGCATCTTAGACTTTCAGAATATATAGTGTTGGATAAGCTAGTTATCCTTCTAAATTGCCATCAGTTCTAACAATGCAGAATTGCAAATTCAGCTTCTTCTAAGTCATTCACTGGTGTAAAAGCTAATAAAAGAATATATGGAGTTCTGCAACTAATTTCCATTATAAAAATGGGTCTGGTAAGGCCTACTACAAGGCAACAGGCATTATAGTAATTAAGAATAAGAAAAGCATTTTAGCAACCCAATTTTATTTCCAGAAATATAAACATTATTCTGCCAATTCTGTTATTATTAATAGTATGAGTCTCAAAAGTACTTAATATTTTCCTCTTATGGTCCCAAGTGCTGTCAGGAAAAAATTGTATCGTAATCCTAAATTATCCTATTTAAAATATATACATGTATTCATAATGTTAGGTGATTGCATCCCTGTAATCTATCAAATAAGTAATACTTACAAAAATCTTACAATTTTTAAATTATGTTTTTTGGCTGGTGTTTTGAAAGTGTTTGCTATTAACAGTACTGAAAGACTTATGAAAAAATCATACTTTATTTTCTGTATACTACTTACTAGGAAGTCTTATTTTCATAAGACTATTTTCTGAATTAACATGATACTAGAATGTGGATTACTTTATAGTAACTTTCCAGTGTGCATCCATATCTGACAGGTGAAATTTGTTGATGAAGTGTCATTCTCTTCTATACTTTAAGAGCATGGTCTACCTCCTTAGACTTGTAAACATAATTTAAGAACCTAAACCTCCTGAATTTCCTCACTTATGGCACTTTTATGATGCTTATGCTTGTATTTTAATATGGGATGTAACTCTGGTACATAATTAGTCAGTAATGAAGTGCCTTAGAGCCTGAAGAGAAAAGGAAGCAATAAGCTTAAATGTAATAGTAACTAATAAACTTATCCCATTTTTGACTTAAACAAGATATCTCTGTTTAGTGTTGAATTGATAGTCTTTTCTACTTCACCTGTCAACAGTTATGGATTATGGGTATACCAGTCCCAGGGTGCTCTTTGCTCTGCTCAAAATCTAGGGAAGTTTCCTCCCCCATCACTCTAGCTCTTTCTAACTTGACTTTTTGTCTGCACAGGAGGCCAGGATTTAGTCTTGGTATTGTAGAAAAGCTTGTATAGGATTAAAAGAGTGGACACCTGGTTGTATTCCTTCAGTGCAATGGTGATGGCTGTATTCCTAAGCAGTCCTTCTGCGCTGGCTTACTTTGACACCTTTGGGTAGCTGGAAGGGCTTTTTAACATCATACAAATTAATCCAGCCTCGGGCTGGATTAGCTGCAGTAACGGACAGCATATAATGGTTTTCAGGCACACAGCCATCTACACCTTGACAGGCTTGCTGCTCTTCCAACAATTTATTAAATCTTTGACAAACTTTAAAAGAAACTGTCAAGATGTTTCATCATTTTTTCTTCTTATGCCATTTTTAGTAAATTTATTGCACATGAAAAAAAGACATCCTTAGGCATATCCCAGGAGCACTAGGGCAAGTTTCCTCACTCTTCTGCCAACATGTTTCTGTCGTGCCCTGAAGGTAGCACCTGGATAGAGAGGGTAGTTCTGCTCTTCATTTCCTTGGCCTCTCAGCTGACAATATTAACCAGCTAATTAGTGATGATTGGAGTGGAGGTTTTTCATTATGCAGAGGCATTTTATTGCAATTTTTTTATTATTAAATTGTTTATAACAGTCCTCAGTATGTTACAAATGAAACTTTTTCTTTTTTTTTTATCAATTCATCACGTGCACATTCTGCTTTATGAGTATAGGGGCTGCGTGTAAGTGTAAGGCTCCTAGCACAAGAAACGGTCTGTTGTCTGTTTTAGAGAAAAGGGCATTTAGAGTGTTTAGGAACAAAAACAGATCTGAAAAATTATACACATGGGCGAAAAGAGCAACACAGCTGAGTTTACTGTACTATTCCTAACAATATCTCTTTTCACTTCTAAACTGTAACTAGCTCCTGAACATGTTCTCTTCCTCATGTACTTGTGGGTATTTTGCTAACAGAACTTAGAGCTGTTGCTGCTTGTGTAGCATTATTAACTTTGCTGACTTTGTAACCTTGGAACAAGTCCATGGTCTGATGCTGTTTCAGGGGACAGGTTTTGAGATTCTTATTCAGCTTTTATTGTCTTTACTCAGAAAAAGGGCTGAAAAATGGGATTACGGTAACAGGTTGCAGTCCTTCATTCATAAATCCTGCTATTTTAGTTAAAAATAAAACAGAATTCCTCACAGTTTGTTTCTCTTGGGAAATCTGGAAATTCACCTATGCACTCAGCAAAATCTGGAGTATTTTGGCTATTAATAGGTTTTGGCTGTTCGGTTTATTAGTGGGGTTTTAATATCCAAATAATCTGTGCGTTTCCATTCATCTAGACTTTTATTATTGTTTGTTGGTAAAGAAATACATGCCAGATAATAAAGTCCCTTTGGTGAGAAAAGTAAAATCTAGAATTGTCATGGAATATTTTGTACAAAACGCTGAAAGTGTAGAGAGGAGTTAGAAGTTATAACACAATTAATGTATTTATGTATCTTTTGCTGTGTGCACATAAAGAAGGCAGCACATGCTTTTCCCTAATTTTCACATAATGCCTGGAGGCTGGGAAGCAAAAGAAGGGAGATAAATGAAGAGGGAAGGAAGAATGCAAATTGGCTACAAGGCAAGTTGGTGGTTCATGATCCTTCCTTTGACTTTGATCTACTTTCATTAATGAGCAATTTTGCAAAGCTGCAATGAGTTCTCTGGTTGCAAGAAAATTCAGCCTAGGTTGCCCATACAGGTGTGCATGGGAAGGAATGACACAAGAAGTCTTCCAGAAGGTATTCATTCTCTAAAAATGTATTCAGAATTTTTGTTAAATAACTTAAACCATTGTGTCTGAACACTTTGAGACATGAAGGATCAGATGTTAATAAAAGCAGTTTTGAAATGTACTGCTTAAAACAAAGGAGAGGATAGAGACCTGGATCCAATCCACTGTGAAATGAACAACTTTGCTGAGAAGATGCATAGCATGGTAGCTGCCAGTATATTAGGTTATTATTTTTTCAATTGATTCATATGCAGCAGTGCTTGCTTATGGTGAAAATAAATAAAATTATCCTCCACCTCCAATTAATGAAAAATAACAACTCTTTTGATATGAATAATCATAAGGAAGCTACCTGGGAAACTTTCCCTTGACTTTAACTTCAACATTATTATTTATCAGCTGGAATGTAACATTTATGTTTACAGTTAATAAGGTTGTGAGCAGCTAGTGTCATCATAATTTGTCTAAGAATTTTGATCCCATTATCTCAGTTGAGGGTGAGTTAAGTTAGAAGACTCATTATCTGTCTGCAGTCTTCCTTTATCTAGAAGAAAGTTTTACCTAAATCAGTTCCTCACAGTGTTTAAGACTGCTGACAATAGTCTTGTGGAGACCCTTGCTAGAAAATCAAATGGAAAGTATCTTATTCTAAATCTAGACAAAATTATCTCCTTCAAAAGATCCATTTTGAGGAAACAAGTAGGATCCTGCATGCTTGTGAGATGGCCAGAGAAAACTGAGAGAACATCTTTTTTTCTGGACTGTAAGATTTTGACATAAGACTGGAAAAGGAATCTGTGGAAAAGCTTATCTGATTCAAGTAGAGGTGTAGGTGGTAGGTATCAGAATATGCATCTATATACTTGACACAGGAAAACAGAAGTGTGTGTGTGCAGGAATGGAATTGTCTGATATTTGCTTGGGGTTTCTTGTTCATACAAATTAGCATAGTAAAATATTGAATTAATAAAAATATGTATGCCAAAAAAGAGTTATTGTAAAAATTTCCTACACACAATCCAACATCAAAAAACAAGGCACAAATCCCACAAAAACAACTGTGTTCATTGTAAAAGTCTGGTATTCTTAGGCCTTCTCTATTGTCTACTGTATAAGACAAAGTGTTTTAGAAAAAAAAAAAAGTGAATATCTAATAATTATAAGGCGATTGTAATACAAAAATAGGGAAAAGGTATGTGTTTGTGAAATACCATCTCTGGCAGCAGTTCTAGACCTGGTCTTTCTTAGCTTTCAAGTACTTGAACTTGATGCTAATATTTAAAACTTTTTAAATTGTTCATGCATACCAGTAATAATATGTGTGCTTTTACCATTTAAAGCATGGCATTTCTAAACTCTTTTGTTTAGCTGATATTTGTACTACATGCTGATTATAAGGTGTCTTATAGCTATCTCTTAATCATCTGTAGTTAATCACTTGATTTGATGGACAGAACGAATATTTTTTTATGAGACTGCTTCTTTTAATTTTTCTAGAATTATATATTTTAAGCCAATTTGACATTAAATATATTCCTTTTTATGCATCAAAATAAGTCAAGCTAATCTACATTTGCCGCCTAAAATAGGATTCTCTTAGTAAGTGGATGTGAAGAATTATTCAATTTCATATGTTGAATCTTAATAAACTTTCTTTCTACTTATTCACTGCTCCACCCAAAGTAAACAATTTGTAGGGAAGAAGGTGCAAAAATATCAACGACTTCACTGCTGAACATATTTGTTCATTGTTCTGTTATATGAAGATGTCTATATGTGGAGATACCCAAATGAAGCCATATGAAAAAATACAATATGTTCAATAAAAATCTTTATTTCCTCAAAATTCTGCAAACTTAATAATTGTTGTTTATATTGAGCTATTATATATAACTTAATTTTGTACAAAGCTAAACAACTTAGAAGTGCTTTCCTATTTCTTTAGATTTCACATTTGTACAGGCAGACTATTAGGAAAACACTATCAGCTAAGTGACAGAGATATAAATTGTTTTATTGTAAAACTTTAAATCCACAATATATGGCTTTAGTTATGAAGGAGTATCTAAAATGCTACTATTGTTTTTATGAAATTGAACAGTAACCCTGATTTGAATAGAGCACTTAAATGACTGGGGCTACTGAAGTATTAAACAGCAGACTGAAGTACTACTTTCACAAATGGGAACTGTTGAAACAGGCTAGTGATATAACATTGCACTCCACAATAACTAGTGGAGTACGGAAATCCTTCAAATATTAGCTGATCATCTATGACCTTGATAGTGACACTCCAACATTTGGAAAAAAAATTTAAAGATCAGTAGATTTTCTATAGAAAAGGGTTAGGAAAGCAAGGGTAAGCTAACTATAAGGCAGCCTTCTTAGAATAATCAGTCATAAATGCACTACAAGCTAGAAAAGTAGGGTTTGAGCTTAAAATGTATCTTCCAGACTCAAGTGACATAGCAGGAAAATCATAAAAGCAGTAAGCCCAGTCCTGCTGCCACTCAAATAAATAACAGAACTCGTATTTGCACTTTCTGTGTTTGGTCCCTACAGCTTTCCCTGCTCATAACGCCACCTGCTAGCAGATCTGTGAATTGTACCAGGCAAGGACAGATGGTCCTCCAGAGGACTTTTATTCTGATGTCAGCAAGAAGAATCAACAAGGTACATGCAACCAGACATTTTGAAAGAAAAAGACATTATATGAATCCATGGATTAATATTTAACTACTCAAGACAGGTGGTGAAGCTAACGAGGTGCTGACACATGAGACCTGATGTACATATTTTCTGGAACGTGAGTACCTGAGGTTTTTGGAGAAGAATAAAGAGAAACATCATACCAGATTTTCTTAGTAACTAAGGGTATCAGTCCTAAGATTGAAAAACATGCAGTCAGCATAGCTCTTTCCATCTTTATTGGTCTCAAATAAAAACTGTTTTATATGTGCAATATATGTTAGTTCCCCAAATCTCAGTAAGATAACCATTAACTAAAGAATTTTCTCTTTTTTCTTCACCTTTATTGCTAAAATATGAAAACAGTGAGTTTGCCTGGCTGCATAATCAAAGGCGGTTTGAATGAATCTGCTTTTAGAAAGATGTAGAGAACAAATTGCAGTTATTTTTAATATAGAAATCACCAGACTAAAAAACACCATTGTAGAATATTTCTCTTTTAAAAAAATATATCATTAATGTAGCTCTTCCTAAGCAGGTTATAATTACTCTTCTGAGGCATTCATATTGTATTTCAGCATGAAAAAGCTCAGAGAACCAAATGATGATACACTAAATCTTGTTGTGCCATAAATGTATTGCTGTTATTAATCTTTACCTTGGCAGCTGTTGAGTTTAAATGCTTATCTAGGAAATGTATAAATAATGTCAGTATTAGAAAAGATTGACACCCATCGTAATCTGCCTTCCAGTTGGCATAAATGATATTAAATTACAAGTTAAATACTCTGCTTTAATGACTTGCAAGGAATGGAACTTCATTTTGGTGGGACAGGATGGACTTAGTGGGGCAGAAGCTCTGTCAGATTCAGACAACACCACAGATCAAAAAAACAAGGCTCTTCCTAATTGTGGTAGTGGTCTGTTTTGTTAGGCCTCACATACAAATAACATATTTCAGGAACAGTGGCATAGTTTCTGAGCACTTTTAGGTCCCTTTAGGTTCCCACTGAAAGTATCTTCACTCAGTTAAATATGACTGAATATCAAATCCATAGGATGCTTTTACTTGGCCAAGTCACAGAAAGTTTTTTTTCCAGTCAATTAAAAAGTAAGGAATATGAAAAATCACTTCATCTATTCAAGCCAAAAGATTAAAAAACTCTCAAGCTTGTCATTCAGTTTTATATCTCATTTGTGTCCATCCTCTATCCAAAAGAAATATGTCTTTGGATGTCAAAGATGCTTCACCAGACTATGAAGCTCCTTGGCGAGTTAGATTTATGAATGTCACTGACTGTACAATAAGTTAACATCTTACTATGTTTTCATTTATAAGTTAATGTAATTTTAAGGTATATTTACCTGTCTTTCACTGTTCAGTAGAAGTTAGGAAATACCAAAATGTTTCTTCTAGATGTCCCTTAAGAATTTGTGATAAGCTTGAGTTGTGTTTGACATATTTGACATGGACAGCTTAGAGGAGCTAACTAAGACAGGTAGACCAGTATGTCAGAGGTTTTTGGGTTTTGTTCTTTTGATGTAATGTTGTTTGAAGCCTCTGATTTCATCAACCAGATGTAGTTCTTCCACAATTTTAAGATCAAAAGTGTTTATTTTTCATGTGGATGTGGGAAGAAATGCCACTTCTTTGACAAACAGAACAAGTGTGAAGGCACACTAAGACTATTTTTTTTCAGTGCAGCTCCTTTTTCTTTTAAAATACATCTACCTAATGCAACATATACTATGTATGGAAGAACAGCATGTCACACTTAGCACATACTTATATCTCCTAAAGATTGCACTTCAAAATTCCTGCTAAATACTTAACTGATAAGTTGCTTTAAATGCTATAGAATTTTAACAACAATGTGAATGTTCACTTTTGGTAGTGGGTAGGAACTACTTTTAGAGATTTATATTGTTGCTGGCTGGTGTTTAACAAGGTATATGAATATTGAGTTATTTTGTGTGTGCATGTGTATATGCTCATCTGAGTGCACATGCACCTTGATGGTTTGTTTTACTTCTCTTATTCCTCATAAAAAAAAAATAAAATAAAATTCAAGTACAATCTGCGCTTGAAGAAACAGATGTATTAACAGGATTAAAATTAATTTCATTGGATTTTAATTTTTTTTTCCTCTCACTTCTGAGGAATATGCACAGAATATCTCTGTGTTTGGTTATACTCCTAATTACTAAAACTCTGTTGTGGTAAAAATTATTAGTAAGTTGATTGTAGGCCACAGCATAAGATCACAAATTAAAATCTCTATGTTACTTTAAAAATTTGTTCTTAGACTTAAAATTCCAGGTTTCTGTCTGCCAATTTGCTTGGCTTCAATGAATTATAATTAGTTCAAGTAGGGCATAAAGGTATATATACCCACAACAATGCCATTACAAAACAAAAACCTGAAGGCTAGGTTGTATTTCCCCCTTTTCCCTGGCCCCAGGGAAAAACAAAAGAGGGATTCTTATCAGTCACAAGTAGAGGAAAAAAAAAATCCCCAAATCCTAATGTTTTAGAAAATGCTGATAAAATAGTGCTATAGAATTTTATTTTGCAAGGTTTAGCTTATTAAATATGATGTTTCTTACTGGTTCCTGATACTTTCATGTATTTATATAGTGCTTTGTATATCATTTGTTAAGAGAAATATATTGAATTATTAGCTAATTTCAATAGAATTAAATTTATAAACTTGAGGATAACAAAAATTAAAAATGTTTATTTCAATTAGTACTCTTTTTTTTTAATACTCTCTCTTAGTTTTTTCATTTTTGGGGTATTTTGTTTGTTTGCTGGCTTTTTTTTTTTTTTTTTTTTTGTTATTTTTTAAATCCTATATTCATATATTCCTGGTTTAACTTTGGCCTGGAATTTTGTTTTCCCAACTGAGTGAAAAATAATTTCAGTATTTTTTCGCTTTGCTTACTCATTGATTAAGTTGAAACTTATTTCTAAGCAAAAAGGAATGCTTGCTGGAAACTTTTGTGAAGAAAAAAAAGTACAGGTTTTCACACGTACTATTTTGGCATGTATCATACAGATGGTTTTGAACATGTCCTTACATTCATCACACGAGCTGATTTAGGGTTTGTGCTGAATAGGCCTCTTTTGGTGTTTCAGCTAAATATAATTGAACCTGTACCAAATACAAAGAGCTGCATGCAGGGTTTGCATACAGTACAGCAGTTTATACAAACTGGCTTTATAAAGATTGATCTGATAAGAATAAAGGAAGATATGACTCAACTTTCATTCTGTCTCAGATAGAGAGAAATGTGGAAAGTTTAATGCCGAACTGTGAAAAGATTCAGTAAGTCACCACAAATCACTTCTACTGAGCCCAAACTGGGTAATTTACACAGCACTTTGTGATCTTCAAACAGTTTGCAGTGTGCAATTATTCATGCCACAACATGGGGCCACGGCGTCCAAGCTGCCTGTTTGTTCTATGGCTGAAGCAGAGGTGTTTGAAAACTGCAAGAGCCTACCAAAGGCCCAGAGATCATGGCTAATGTGACACCCCTAGGCCTAATCTTCTTAGAGCACTGGGATAAAGTAAGTATCCATTACAAAATCAGCCTTCATCCTGCCCCCTTCTGTGCTCTGCCACTCTGATAGCCAACACGGAGACAATTGCATGATTCTGGGCTTAATCAGGTATTAGGAGCTAATGCAGTACGAGAAGAGGCTAATCTCCATATTTACTCCATCTGTACTTGTGGACCTGACTTGCCTGCCCCCAGTAGATCAAAAGGAATTGGCAAAAACCAGATTAGAGATGAAGAAAAGAGGGAGAGGTCCAAGAAGTGTAAGAGGCAAAATTCTGTGCTTTCCTCAGTTGTGTATATGTGTATTAAAGCCATGTGGTCTAATCCCACTTTCCATTGTATTTCTTCGCCTCCCTACCCCCACCCTCTGGCTCCATTGCCATTGAAGTTAAAATTATTGATAAGCGTACTGTGCCATTTCTAATGATCAATATTTACACAATTAAATCTGTTTTGTTTTTTTTTTTTTTCTTTTAATGTGTATTTCGTTGAGCTCAGTTTGATATAGCATTTATTTATTCATTTATGGCATTTATTTATGACTGACACATGCATAGGACTCTTCTGTGTCCATTTTGAAATCTGATTAAAAACCCATAGCTAGGCAGAACTCATTAATTCCAGGTCTTTGTAAGTGCTACATAGACAATGTACCCTTCTGTGACTTTAAGTTAAAATTGAGTGTGAGAAAAGAGAAGAAAAAAGTGTCTGTCAAATTAACTATTTTCCTTTTAGTCACTCAGAAGTAGCTGGTTATCTTCTTTTTATGTTTTACCATCTACAATATCTTGACATTCTCTTCAGAAGCTTTTGCTACAAGCAAATACAATTCCAGAAACGTGGACAGATGGGTATGGAAAAGACAGCAAAGGAAATTCACACACTCACCACTGTTGGCAGTCACCTGCTGTTTGTAAACAGTGACATGTGGCCACCAATAATGACCTTCAAGCTAGGAGAGGCATGTACTAAACTAACTCAAATGCTCTGCTCTGGTCACCTTGGGTTGGTGATGAACAAGTTTTATGAAGGTGGGATGCATTCCTCAGCAAGTGTGGAAGAAGCCGGTACTCAAAAGAGAGCTCAGAAAAGCTGAGAAAATTTCAAAGGGTGCACTGTTGTCCCTTTTGGAAAGCTGACAGACTCACAAGTTTTTTGACTCCTTACAAACCCCAAGTGGTGCCAAAAGAGAGCTGTGTTGCTGCTGATTTTTGGCAATAGAGCTCACCTCATTAGAGTGGATTAAGTCATGATGCTGAGAAGGATAAAAGGTGAAAAGCAAAAACAGTGGATGCTGAACACAGAAAGCTCAGAGTGTCATTTGTATGCTGACGCTATTATTGACTAGAGCCCATGTGGTTCACACTTTTCAATTACCGTCTGCTAGAAAGGTGGCCCATAATTGCAAAGGCTGATGCCAGTGCACCAAATGTCAAGGGAGCCTCCCTAACCCTCATCACCTTTTCTTGATGCTTGACTTGAGGATGTTCAAAGGCAAAAAGCCACAGCCTGCAGATCTCCCTGAGGAAGAAAAAGATGCCATTTAAAAAAAAAAAAAAAAAAAAAAGATAAGACAGAAACCCAATGGCTCAACCCCCCTCATTTAAAAGCCTAGAGTTAAATTAATTATCCTGTGACCTTATCCTTTACCCTCTGTACAGCTAGGACATCCACCAGCATCAGTGAGAATTATACAGTGAAGATCCAGGGCAAGAGGGTTTTTTTTCAGTTTTCTGGTGCTGAAGTTGCCCGGATGATGAACAGCACAAATCTGATGTTAGTGTTGAAAGTGACTGCCGGAGATTATCTTTCACAAGATTTTTAAAAGATGGAAAATGGGCAAAGTTAGCTTTCTTCTAAACTCCAGTAGTGAATCGCACTGACGGCACAGTGTCACACTTACTGAGATGCATCATTTTAGCAGGTATTGTGTCATCCCCGTGGATCCTAGAATAACCTCTGCTCTATTGCCCCCATTATATTTAAAACTTCAGATGCACTTTTTTGTACATCTTTATTTCATTATACATTATTTGTTTAAAGCTACAACTAAAGTAGCTATTGAATAAAATCTCTGATCAGAAGTTAAAATATATGACTCAAACTTCCTCAGCAAACTCAGAGCAGATCCAAAAATCTAAACTTGTTTGTATAATTAACAATCTAGGGAATCTGATTGTTGGATATCACCTTTTTTAGCTATTTGAAATGTTATTTTGATAACTACATTTCTTAGCAGCAGATAAATGGTGGAAAATTGTGTAGACCGTACTGGAAAATTTAGATAACATACATAAGATCAATTATTATCGAAATTCAGTGCCTCTGTTTATTAAAAATAGTTTTTCTGTACTTAAGACTAAACAACTATGCTGTTGTTTCAAATTCTTCAAAATACAGATTTAAATACATGTATTTTTATATTTAGATAGACTTTGTTTCATAGGCAACTTTCTTCTTTTTGAAACAGCAATAATTGGGCCAAATCCATGAATCAGTTCAAAGAATTCAAGAGTTTAACTTCTTAGGACTAACATCACTGGTTTTTGAAGAAACTAACAATAGTCTTTAAAATCATAATTTTATCATAATCATAGAAGGTAAGAGACAAAATTTTCCCATTGAAGTCTGCGTCACCTATGTTTCGGTCCCCTTTGTCACAAATTATTTTTTAGCTTTAAAGCAAATTTAGCTTTGTATAAATTAACAAGTTTTACTTGAGCATAGTATATGTACATTTCTAAGTTTGCAATATCAGCTGTAGCATGTATGTAAACGTAGATATTTTCATCATTAAGAAATGTCTAAGTCTATTCACCCAGCCTTGACGACTTTCATTTTCGAGTGGGGTCTTTGTCTTTATTTCCTTCAAAAATGAAAACCAATTTTTAAACATAAAACTTTTCTGAAGACCTGTCTTTAAGTGATTGCAGTGTCCACAAGTTTTGGGGCTTTTTTTTCTTTTCTCTCATCTCATAACTTAAATGTTCAATATTTGTGGGAAATCAAAGGATCTTAGAGTCAAATTAATTGCCTGCCTTCCTCAGACTTTGACTCCTGCTATCAAGCCAGTTCACACCCAACTTGACATCTACATTTTTCTCTCTGAGGAAAAGATTTGATTCTTCGGACTCCACTCCTTGCTCAGTTACAGTAACAGCTTTGTAAATGTGCTAGAAATAAGAAACAGTTATAATTCTATTATTTATGAATAAGTTGTGAGCCAACACTTTATCAAGTGTATCACAGCAGTATGATTTCAGAATACAGGTACTTTGAATTTATCATTGATGATGCTGTGATCTGGGCACACAGAGGGTACGCTGAAGTTTTAAAGTTAACTTTCAGAGAAGAAAAGCTAGATAAGGCAAAAACCATGAGAAATTTTACTGTTCTCACTTGGATATTTAGTGAAGTATATAAAAAAAACATACAAGTTAAACTAACACTGTGATGTGGAACCCAGACGTAGGGTGAAACCTGAGAAGTGTCCTACTCTGTTCTTATGTCATGCACAGTAGCAGATGCAGCAGTTCCATGTGCTAAGAAGTTTCTATAAAACATCTTGTGGGGGACATTTAAAACTTGGGTAAGCATACAAAACTGGGAAAGTATTCAGAAATCTGAGCTTTGTTGTCAGAATGTTATCTGGTCCTCAGGAAGGAAATTAATTCAGATACCAGTTCAGAGTCTGGGTGCTTGGCTAAAATTAAAACATTGTCTCAATTTCCATTTTATATTTTTGGTCTGTATGCTAAAATCCTATGATCTTTGCCACATTTCCATCTTTGAAGACTATCCTACCTCAAATAAATACATCTCTCCTTTAATGTTAGACATTTTTATTGATAAGAAGACTAAAAGAATAATTTCCAAGAAAGAATAAATTGAAAATGACTTTTCATTTATTTTACAACAAGAATATTTATGGTTTAAAATTTGTCTCAAAATAATTTTGGTGAGTAAATTTTGGCCTGCCTGTGACAAATGAAACCTAATTTTGCACTGGAATTAGGCTTGATTAGACAAATATATTAAATATGTTATCCTTAAATGGGTGAGCGTAATTGCAGGATTACTATATGGGTTTTTTTATATACATATTTAAAAAATATTCCTAATATAGGATGGCAAACTGTGGTTTCTGTGAATATTGATTCCAGTGAATGACTGTCAAGAGACATCATATGCACAACAATGAAAATTCAGCTTAATTAATCTTAAAAGTATTCAGCAAAAGTAAGTTAATTTGCTTTTTTTCAAGCAAACTTTCCTGAAACTTTTGAGGTACTCTATTTTTTCAGCTTTACACAGCCACCTCAGCAGCTAGCCTAACAGTTTGCTCTCTCACTCTTCTCTAAGTTCTAGATTTTAGGTGCTATGAAATTTGATACTGAATTCAAGTTTAATTACTGAGAGTTTTTAACTGACAAAGATGCTGGCTGCATTCAATGCCTACTGAATTCCAGGGGGAAAATATGAATTCAGAACTTCTAAGAGTCTGGCAGTGTTCATATGTTGCATGGATTTATGTCCCCCTACAGCCTGCAAAGATGCCTATGGTGTCATGATTCAAAGAAGTAGCTTCTGGTTTGCATAACTTTATGGATAAGCAGTGATGATAAACTTTTACAGAAAAATCCCATTGAACTGAACAAGTAAGAAATCTACCTATTTCCAAGGAAATTTAATTAGACATTTTAATTAGATTGTCCTGAAAGTGAAAATTGGAGGGAAATTTGTGCACACTTAAAGTCTTGTTTGTTCAAAATTAACTGGTAGAAGAGATACTCCAAATTTCCTATGCAGGCTGAAAGTAGGGTTCAAAGAGTCTTTAAAAAGTTTGTTTTATTATCAGTTCTTAATGGTGAAGTTATTAGGACTGAAGAATAACCAAATTTCATTCTCCTTTTTCCCAAGTCCCAGCTTATCACTTTTGAATAATTAAAGCTTCTTTTGCTTTGAGATAGCTGCACTGATACTATGCAGATAAGGAAAGGACAGTTTTCAAAGGAAGGTCATTGACAGTAAAAAGGTCTACTATTCCATGTATTTGCTCCTAATATTTTTCCTTTTTAGTTACTAGCACCAGTGTCATATTAAATGTCTTCCTCTTTTAAACTGTTAAGTGGTGCTAGTTCAGTTTTAGCTGTAAGTCTCCAGCAGACTCGAGGGAGAAGTGCTATCTCCTATGGCCCTGAAAATTGATATTGAACATGGAAGGAAAAATCTCACAAGCTGATAGCAATTAGCTAAAAAGGATTTGCGACTTCATGATTCATCACACTAGGGGATCAAAGTCATTTACAGAGAGTGTTTCTACAGTCCCTGCCTGCTGCTTTAAAGATATACCTCTGTTATCTCTCACACTGCGGTGTGACATTTCCTTTTTTAAGAGCCCATTTTCTTAGAAACATAGCAGTGGGTTGCTGCAGTACAGGCAGTCTTTGATTCTCCACTGACTGCCTAAATGACACGATGGCTCTAATGGCACAGCTTTAGCAGGAGCTTGCAGTGGGAATTGGACTTATTATTTACATAAATGGACTAACAGGTCAGGTCTGGTACTTGCTTGTAAAAATGAGGACAAGGTCTTGTGGCAAGTGGCGTAAGGCAGTCCTGCGGTTCTGGAGCTCTGTTGGGCTTTTTGACATTTTCTTCACCAGGAATACTAACTTTCAAAATTAAATATCATTTCTATACAATCGAATCCTATATAATTTTATCAGAGAATTAAAAGAAACCTGCCACAACACCAAGTATTTTTCTTTTGTTGAGACTTTAATTTTTTTAAAGAGAATTATACTCCTTTGTCCTTCCAAAATGCACTCTAACACTTTGAAAATAATCTCACTTGTCAAATGTAATTTCACTTTTATGTTAGCGTAATATGAAAGAAGAAATAAAAAAAAAAAAAGGCAAACCCGCTACATTTTCTTGCTTCCCAAACCAAAAGTTCCCTGTTATCTCAGTAGTAGAAATTGGATTTGTTTCTCAGAGCCATGACCTGAAATGTTGGAAATCTTATAACTTCTACAGACATTTTGCTCACTGAGGCTGGAAGCACTGAGCTCCTTAGTGGAAGGTAAAATGGAGTTTATTCAGTGATAAAGTTGTTACAGGTTTCCTCAGTTATATTTTGGTCAGAATTTTACAAAAGGGTGAAATTTTCAGTAGCCTGGTCTTAGCTGCTGATTGTCTTACTCCTTTGATAGTGAGTACTAAATATGTATAAAATTTTCATAATGATGTGACGGTGTTTACTCTTACATGATAATTTCTAATTAATGTTATTTACTTTGTTGTGAGTCCAGCTCTAAACCCCACAAAGTCTGTAAAAGTCGACAGAGGAGGTAGATAATATCAGGTTTGCCTGTGACAAGCTGTGGGATGACACACCAAGGTTAGAGGATCAAAGTGCTAGCTAGCGCCCTTAGTCTGTTGCTCTGAGATGTGCTGACGACACTGCAGTGTTCTTGAAGTCTCATGGAGATGAGCCAGGGACTCCTGAGGAATTCCCTAAAGGAATTAAGGGGTGTTCCTTTAAGAAGATGATAGCCAAAAACCTAGCTGAAGTGTTTCTACACCAATGCATGCAGAATGGGCAACAAACAGGAGAAGCTGGAAGCCACTGTGTTGCTATAAGCTACAACCTAACTGCCTTTGCTGAAACTTGGTGGGATGAATCCTATGACTGGAGTGCGGCTGTCAATGGCTACAGGATGTTCAGAAGGGACAGGTAAGAATGGAGGGGCTGAGGTGTTGTCTTCTACAAGACATGGATAGAGTGTGAAGTTTCTCTGAAAAACAGCCGCAAGCAGGTTGAAAGCTTATGGATAATAATCAGAGACCGAGGCAACAAAGGGAACCTTGTAGCTGGTGTCTACTACAGGCTGCTGATCAAGGGGAGCCTATTGATGAAGTCTTCTTACTTCAGCTAGCAAGCTGTTCTCCTGCTAGGGGACTTCACCACCCTAACATCTGCTGGAAAAGTAGCATAGGCAATCTGAGGCACTCCTGGAACGCAATGAGAATAACTTCTTAAACCAGGTAACAGTAGCCCTAGCAGAGGGAATATGATACTGGACCTCATGGTCACATGTGTGAGGTCACCAGATTTGAGGCAGCCAGGGCTCCAGTGATCGTACATTGGTGGAGTTTGCAGTTCTGAGGGATGTGGGTCAGGTGAAGAGTAAAGTCAGGAGGATCTCGAATTCTAGGAAAGCAAACTGCCATCTCCTGAGAAACTGCCTGAAGGGACAAGGAATCAGAAGAGAGCTGTCAGTTCTTTAAGACTTTCCATGGAGTGCAAGAGCTCTTAATCCCCATGTGTAAGAAATCAGTAAAGGACAGCAAGAGACCAACATGGCTGCATGAGACCTGTTGGTCAAAGTAAAGGTCAAGAAGGAAATGCACAGGCAGTGGAAGTAGGGACAAGTATCCTGGGAAAAGTATAGGAACACTTCCCAGTTTTGTAAGGATGGGGTCAAGAAGGCCAAGGTGCAGCTGAAGCTGAACTTTGCAAGGTATGCAATAAGATTAATAATAATAATAATAATAATAATAATAATGGCTTCTACAGGTATGTGAGCTGGAAAAGGAAGGTCAAAGAAAGCTCTCCGATGAACATGACTGGCAAGCTGATAACAACAGACAAGGAGAAAGCTGAGGTTCTCAACAATATTTTTGCCTCAGTCTTCACTGGCAATCTCTTTTCCCACATCTCTTGAGCGGATGTACCACGAGACAGTGGCTGGGGGAAGAAAGTCCCTCCCACTTTAAGAGAGGGTCAGGTTTGTGATCATTTAAGGCACCTGAGCATACATAAGTCCATAGGACCTCATGAGATAGATACACCTCAGAGTCCTGAGTGAATTGGCTGATGTAGTTTCCAAACCATTCTCCATGATATTTGAAAAATCATGGCAGTCAGGTGAAGTTCCTGATGACTGGAAAAAGAGAAACCTTTCATCCATTTTTAAAAGGATTAGAAAGGAAGACTCTGGGAGCTACCAGTCTGCCAGCCTCACCTCTGTGCCTGGGAAGATCATGGAACAGATGCTCCTAGGAGCTATGGAGGACATGGAGGACGGGGAGGTGATTCAAAACAGCCAGCATGGCTTCACCAAGGGAAAGTCCTGCCTGACAAACCTAGTGGTTTTTTATGATGGAGTGACTACATCAGTGTAATCTTTTCCTCCAGAAGACTGCTTTGTAAGACCAGCCAATGATCTGCAGGACCAATATATAATGCCTACACATGAAGGATCATGAGTATGTAACAGGTGGGACAATGACTGCAAGCAGAAAACAATTTTGAGCTTGAGATATGTATTTGATTTCAAGTTTGCATGTAAATACCTGCTCCTGGGGTTATTCTTTGTATAGGCTGCCTCTTAGGTAGCTTCCTGCTTTAACTTTTCCAAGAAACATCTGGAAAGTGGTTTACTGCACAATCCTATGTGTTAAAACTGATCTGCCTCAGGAGTTCTCTCTTCCACATCAGGAAATAAATGTTCATTTGGATTCAGTGCTGTAATTTGCTGGTATATCTTACATACTGTAACCTGAAAACCTTTACAGTTTTTGCCATATATCATGGACTCCAGCAGATTTGGAAGATAAACAATCAGGACACTGGTTTGTGTACTTAAGAAGGGCTCAAGGAGAATAAACCCCAAACTCAGATTTCTTGTAGTGTAAAAATAGATATGAATCTGTCATCAGCTAGGGAAATGTGATCCCATAAGAAGTGGTCATGTTCAGTCTCAGCCTGTTATCACATATGCTAAAACCAGCAGCATATTCTGGAAAGATGTTGATGTTGCTCCTCTTTAGAGCAGCACCAGAGTGGTCTTGACAGTGTTCCCCTAGAGTCATCCTACCCTGCAACTGCCAGATGGTGCTCACATCAAGTGGAGAGCTGGCACTAACCTGCTCTTCCCCAACCTATGCAAATTCCTCCAGATGAGGGGCAGAAATTTTCCTTAGGTTCCTAAGCAGAGGAAAGAAAAAAATTTCTTTTCTTGGTGGCTGACTCATTTGCTTACAAGTAATTTCTACCTCAGAAATTGTTGTGCAAATATATTGAAAACTGTCATTAAAACCTGCTCATCCCTATAAACTAAATAGAAAAGGGAAGTGATTTTTGAGAATATGCACTGAGCACTATTCTTGTACAATGAATAAGTACAGCTTGAGAGGGACTTGTGGACTGATGAGGCACTGAACTCACTTGCTAAGAAGATCCAATGCCTGAAGGAGTAATAACACATTAATTTATGTGCTTCTGTTGCATTTGAAATGACATAACTATAGAAGAGGTAGCTGAGAAAAAAGGATATGAGTTGTGGTAAACTCCTGTTTTTAAAGAGAAATAAGGCTTCAGAAGTAATTTTTTTTAAAACCTGGCAAATTTTAAAAGGGAAAAAGAGAAATACCAGTGAATCTCAAAACATTGAGCTGATGCATTTCTGTTGAAAAATAATTGGTGATGTCATTCTTTCAGAAGCAATAACTTATTTTTATTTTGTAGGATAATTTTGCCATATAGAAACAGTTTAAAAATGTATTTAAAACTTTTATTTTATTTAACATAATCTGGTGTTTATGAGATTTACCATAGGACTGGACCCTAGTAATCTGAAATGTGTTCCATCTGAATTTCTGTTCATCTTTACTACTACAATAAGGTAATGATAATTTAAAATATTTATTTGTAGCTGATTAACAGTCTTGAGTGTACTGTAATTAGAAATAAATATAAAAATCAGGAAGTGTTATGTGTCTGTATTTAAGTGTGAGAGAAAAGAAATTAATTCTTTTGAACATTTGAATTCCTAGTATCACAGAACAATTATACAATTCTTAGTTTATCTATATGAGGCAGAAACATCAAAATATAGAGGTGTGAAACATCATGTGACTAAAACTACACCTATTTACCTCAGCTAAAAATCTTGCCTGGTGGTAGTGTGTATGAATGACTGTATGAATTATTGAACGATTTTACCTACATAAACAGTTCCTGTCCTGTCCAAAATGATTTCCATTGGTTTCCAAAAAATAAATTGCATTTATGCGCGCAACCAAAGTTCATAACATGTTTATAAACATGCCGGCTTTGGGCTCCAGTCTTTTCAAATGAACATTTAGGCGACCAAGAATTTACTCAAATAAATATGCAGGAAAGCAAATAAGAAAGAGATCAAATGCAGTTAGTCGAAATGTTTGTCATTACTTACCCACATAATGCCTGAAGCATCTCTTTTTTGCTTACATTGCATATATGCAAAATGAAAATATATATGTTTCCCACTCTATTTCTGGGCTTTTTTGTATGCAAGAGATGTTGTAGATCTGAGACCAATTTAAAAAATTGTTTTTAAATTATCTCTATCTGCTTTCTCAACTAAAACTAATTTTTATCTGTAAAGTGCATTTCTCCAACTATCTGCTTTTTTTTTCCTTTCCATTCAGCATAAGGAGGCCCTATTTCCCCTAGCATTTTTTCATTTTTTCCCATCCTTGTACTACAGTTTTTTCTTCTTCTTGTGTATCAGTACATCAATATGACCACTTATGGGACTGCTATATAAATCAGAAAATAGCCAGCTTTGTCATATTAGGAAATGTAGCATCTAATTGCACCTAATCTGCTTCTCTTTCATGCATGCACATGAATGAATCTACTGAGGCAACAGAGAGATAGGAATCCTGTGAAATTATTTTTCATACTTGCTTTCATGTTTACCCTGTAAGTAGGGCAATAGTTGCAGTTTGTCTGTCTTCTGTTGCTTTAGGTTTGTTTCTTCAAGTTTGTATTGTGATACAATGTCAAGGAAAAAATTAATAAAAATAGTGCTGGAAAAAAATCTAAAATCTTATTGAGAAAGAAAGTTTCTACATGAAATTTTTGTTCTAGTCTACATTTTCCTGGTTTTGAGATGCATTTTTCACAGTATTTTTATTCAGACATTTTTAAATAATAAAAATTAAGTTGAAAATGTTATACATTCAAATACAAGTGAAAGAAGCATCTAAGATTTTTGGAAAGAAAGTTGGGTTCCACGCTTTGGTGTGTGGTAGGTGTCATGTGTTTGTTTAAAAAGCTTTCCTGTCTTTCCTGATGATTGCTATTCCTATGTCCAGGTACAGCACATTTGTTGACCAGGTTTTTAAACCCACAGTCAGTATAAGTCACTTCAGAGCATGTTATTAGAGCTATTTCTTGCCTCTGGCTGATGTCCCAGAAGAAGATGATAAATCATTCCCTTATGCTACAGAAGATGGGGGGGGAAAAAAAAAAAATCAATGTCCAAAACTTCCATGGTCAGCTTTAAGCAGAACAGCTAAACTCTACAGTGACAAAACCTGATGATGTCATCAGTAAAGTAAATTAATGCTGTGAAGACCTAAGAACTGTTAACTGCCTTGCAGCATGTTGTAGAATATGAGTAAAAGTTTTGGAGAATTATGTTGCAAACTCCAGTAGTTTTTTGGACTCTAAGATGAGATTCATCTTTAAAAACCAATACCAGGGTATACAATTAATTTTTTTACAAGTAGAACACATGCATAGTTACTGACAGGATCAAGTCCTGGGATTTTGTCTCTTCTGAAGCCTGCCAGTGAAGAGAACAGGTTAGTGCACCCCAGCCACTACAAAGGCAATAACTAGACATAGTTATGCATGTGTGTTACAAGAACTTGAATTCATAGAGCATTTCACATACTTACTCATTTCTAGAACTGATTTCAGGAAGCAAATAACCACTGAAACACAGACATTTAATTACCACAGCTGTGCCAGTTTCACATTTTCATATTGTATCTAGGGGCTTAAGAAGAAAAAAGGTTCACATCCTACCCATTAGAATGATCCATTCTGCATGCAGCTCCCATGTCAATGACAGGGAATGGTGCCCCAGACTGGTGTATTCTGCATATCCTATTTGCCTTAATTTGGGTACCAGGAGTCTTTGTAAATGGTCCCAGTGTCACCTGCTACAAAAGGCAAGTGGGGTTTGTAGCTTGAGTTGTCTATAAAACTCTCCAGTCCAGGATAGTCCCAGGGGTAGCTGAGAAGTGTGTTGGTTTTGAAGAATTCCCAGGTCCAGCAGCATATGAGCAAGGTAGCCATGGCCAGTGAATATTACTTATTGAAGGGATAGCTCTGTGCACTTCATCAGCTGCAAAACATGTCAGCAATTTATCAGGTTAATTTCATGTCATTAATTATGTTTGCAGACTCAATGTAGAGAAAAAAAAAGCAAAACACCATTTTAAAAACAGTACTTGGGGAGATAAAGAGAAGGCATAAACTTCAAGGTGAGAATATTTGTTTAAAGCAAGATGAACAACTATTATCTGACATATACCTGGGGACAACTGTATCCTGCTAAGGAGAGAAACTAGGTGATACTTATGTTAAGATTTTGCAATTGCATGAACAATTAACCCACTAAATAAAATAAAATATCCCTTTTAGGTTAATAATATTGAATACAACAATTAATCAAAGTAGATTCATTTCATGCAGCAGTTTTGGATTACTTACCCTACAGAAAAATATATCAAAATTGAGATGAACAAGCAGCTGATATGCTAAGTGTGAAGTGTGAGGAAAGTTGCTCCTCAAAGCAATTTTTAGCTTGTGAGGAACATGTGTCTTTGATTCAGGTGCAGGGCTGAAAGCACACCAGGAAATGACCAAGGCGAGATCAAAATCTACCCTGGGTGAAGTAAAAACACAGACAGAGGTTAGAGGAGGGAGAATGTGATTCTTTCAATCTGCTGTTTAGTTTTAAATGAGAGAGATTTTTTTGTTCAGAGTGTGGAGTGCATCAGCAGAAGAGGATCAGTGTTACATCCTATCCTGGCATTAATCTGACGGATATTGGGAATTCGAGTAGCAAGAAAAAAGTGGGTTGCTCTGGCAAAAGTCTGAATGTATATGAAAGGGGGGAGTAAAATGTCTGAAATCAGGAAGGGTGATGGTCTTGATAAAACTGTGCTAAACTGCGAGCTGTCAGGCTATGGGTTTTTCAGGTAAAATAGAATGACATTCTCGATATTCACAAAATCTTACTTCTGAGCTAATTTAATTAATTGAAATGAACTAGTCAGTTCTTTTAATATTTAGTAAGCAAGGAGGGAAAAGAACTTGTTTTGAACCTAGTTGTCAGACTCCATCTCAATCTCAATACAGGACTTGAGCTGATGCAGTTATAAATAATATTTATATAAATAAATATTATAATAATTATATATTATTATATATAATATTATATAATATATTTGATATAATATTATATATAATAATATAATATATAATATATAATATATAATATAATATATATTATATATAATAATATAATTATATATAATATATATTATATTATATATAATATATATTATATAATTATATATAATTATATAATTATAATATTATAATATTATAAATAAATAAATAAGGTCTCTAGAATTTAACTGCTGTTCCTATCTAAATGTCAGATGTATCCGCCACAATGTCCTTCACATTTTGGATGCTGAAACATTGCCTTCCAATGATTTCCAGAGACATTTCTGAGAAGTTGTGTTCTTTCCTTAAGTGTAACTTCTGAGTTTCTCATGAAGCCTCTTGACATTCCTTTGAAAGGTAGAAGAGCTCAGAATTGGAGCAAGGATGGGAAGACGAAATACAATTTTGCAGTGGTGAGCTGAATATGAGTCAATGACTGAAAAAGATTACAGTATTTAGGACTTTTAACAGTGTAAAAATAGATACATGTATGTATAAGACTGGCATTAATATCGGAGGTGTGTGCCTAAATTCTGGATATGGTAAAGAAATCATGTTTGTTGAGGCTAGAGCAGAAGAGTTGCTGTTCAGTAGAGTGGGAAAACTCTAGCGTACTTTCAGTACTGAAAATGGTTTTAGCAGTTCCTTTTAGGAGTTCTAAATCTGTGCTCTTAATATTCTTTTCTCTGAGTAGAATTAGATACCAAAATAGGGCTTCCTGTTCTGTAGTAATTAGGGTCAGTGAGTATGAAGGTGGCCGAGTCATTTGCCATGCTCATATTCTCTGTTTTTAATAGAAATTTTATGTTTTTTGTCAGTTGCACACTTGCTTAAGGGTTAGTTGAACTCCAGAGTGGATTACGTACTTCCTATCCCACTGAGTTATTTTGATTAGGTTTGTTCTATGTCTTCTGTGAGAGTGCTTCAGCTTTGTTTTGGGCATTTTCCCCAAGTATTCTCCATAACAAATCCCCATCCAAATGAGCAGTTATAATCTAAACTGCCCTGTTTCTATCCTTGCTCATGTATTTCTCTGGACTCAGAAAACTTCATGAGGCAACGCTTCCCGTTTGCAAGATACTTAACACATACCTTGCCTCTGTTTACATCTAGACTTTATGCATGAATTTTTACTGTTAAATATCCATTTTTCTTGGGTTATCCTGCGGTCAAGCAAGGGGTTTCTGGTTGTGTGTCAAAAACATTCATTTTGCTGAATGTAGTAGAGATCTGGAAATCCTGCACCAATACATAAAAATTGAAGACAACAGTTCTGGGATGGAAAACCAAATGATATTCATCTAGCTGTCCCCAAGCCCTCATAGGAAGATGTAAACTCTTCACTACTTCCCTAAATTAGGCTGCAACCCTATATGTTCCAGACTCTCCGTCTTTGGACATAAGTCCAACAGAAGAGATACAAGGCCCCAAAGTAGATGTGGTGGAGTCATTTGAGCTGCTAATGATTGCAGTATTGGGGAAATACTGAAAAATTCATCTGCAGAGTTTGAATCACATGTTGAGGCTAAAAAATATCTCAAGGAGTGTTTGGCTTTTTAGTTGAGTAAAACGTTTTTAGTATGGTAGCAAGAGGCTGGGAAGTGTCAGAGAAATGAAGACAGAGATTCTTCTCTTTTTGGACACACCATACTCTTTCTTGTCTTTATTCCTTTTTTTTTTTTTGTTTTTTTGTTTGGGTGGGTTTGCATTTTGTGGTTTTTTTTTGTTTTGTTTCGTTTTGTTTCTTCTTCAGGATGCTGAGGAGTTCTGGGAGTGAGACTCTTGCTCCTGGGCACTTGGTGACCTGCCATTGGTGTGGGTTTCCAGTGATGTCAGTGTATGACTGTCCCAAAAAGGGACAAGGAAAAAAGTGGGAACTAATCATTTACATACTGAATAGCAGAGAAGCCCGGCACTGGAACAAGAAGAGCTATTTCTGTAAGGGAAAATCCACTATATGCTCTGCGGGGAGAGGTTTTTTCCCCCCTCTCTTAATTTTTCCCAGTAGCCTTGACTCTCTGCCACCTGCATCAAGCTTTTTTAATGCACCCATCTGTGAATAAACGCACTTGGCATTAATTTTGGGCTTAAAGTCCACATGAGTGAAAGAAGGAATGAGGTGAAGAAGAAAAGGTGCAGTGTGATTATATGTGTGTTTAAAACCTAGCTAATCTGGGGGTCTCTTTTTCTTTACCTTTATAATCCATATAATGTTGTCTTTGAAAGAAAGATGTTGCACAAAGCAGGAGAAAGGAGTGGTGTGGTTTCCTTTACACTGGAAATCAAGCTGTGCTGAGAAACATGTCTTTCCAATGCAGCACTACAGAGGTAAGTCATTTGATAGTGTTGCAAGTCTATGCACTTTGGTTATGTTTTATTAGCCAGTTGAGCCCTTATGTGCAGTAATTGAGATGTACCTTATTATTTAAATCTAGTTTAAGGTTCTATATTTGAGGGATTGTTTTTAACACCCTCTGTTACCCCCGAATAAGTAAGACAATGTCTTTCTCTTTTTTGTCTTTTTTTTTTTTTTTTCCTTTGTACATTCATGGATTGATTCACAGATAATGCAGGTATTAGAATTTCTTTTTTACTGGTTCTTTCACCAATAGGTTTTTAGTTGCCTGAAGCTTTTACAAAAGCTACTGCATTATTTAATGAATAAGGACAATGAGAAATCTAGGCTTTATCTAATTAACAGAATAAGGTTTGAGTACCAAAGGCAACAGCTATCAAATTTGAGTCTCCTATATGAAGACATCTGTAACTTAACTGTGTTTGTTCTTGTGGTTCATGATGTGATTATCGTTTCACGAAAAAGAATTAGAATAAAATGAAGTCATAATATTTAATCTGCATTGTAAGGCAAACCCAAAAACCCCAATAAAATCTGGTTACCTCTATTACAAAAAGTTACCTTGCCATTATGAAAAAAGTATGCAACTATTGCTCCAAGAAAAAAATAATGGAGTATTTTCTCTTCAGGATGTGAATTTATGCCAACCTCTCTTTGAAAAGTAATTGCTAAATGAAAGCAGCTGAACTTTCTGCCTGGGTGGATTGTATGGCATGCTAAAACTGATATATTCAATGGTGTTAATGACTTACTAGAAGATCTGGGTTATTTCAAAAGTAGTTAATTGAAATAATTAGTTAACATGAGGTGTTACCAGGTGGTAAGCCCTCAAGCATATAGAAGTAGATTGTATAGCTTGAAACTGTTGAGAGGAACAGACAGAGACTGGAAGCCCATTTTGTTGCAAATGATGTATGAGATCATATAATAATACCTATGATAAATAGTAATAATACTGATAAGAGATTTTATCTTTTTCAAAGAATGTGTAATAAATAATGAAATGGGGATTGGACCACCAGGATTATGTGATGCCCTGTTCTGTTACTGCCTTGCTGGATGTCATTCTATAGCTTCCATAGCCAGACTTCCAGTAAATCCAGTGTAACTTTTTACAGAGTAATGATCGTGCTGTATATAACTTGGACTGGTGCTGAATATTTGTCTTGCCCAATCTGTTTTGTTTTTAAGTGGCGTGATTTGGTTAATGTTTGAGTAACAGGGGAGAAGGGGGAAGAAACTACTTCAGTGTTAATGTCCTTTAAAACACATTGGAAGCAGAAAAGTGTCCTGAATTCCCATAATTTTAATTTCATAGATCCATAGTTGAGCTACTTAAGACTACCAGAACATGTCCTGGCAAAACCTTTGTATTTTTCTGCTATAAACTAAGCATAAATTCAGTGGTAGATGACAGATTACTTCATATACCATGCAAGCAAGCCCAGACAATAGCTTTAGCCATGACTGATTGCCTTGCTGTAACCCACTTTATGTTAAATGTATTCTTGCTGTTCAATTCCACAACTGTAATTTTGTTCTTCTGCACTGCTCAGCCCTCTGTGGACTAACCAGGTTCCTTCAGTAATGATTTCTTTTCTATTGTATTGTTTTCTGCATAATCAAGTTGGTAGGTAGGGGTTTAGGTGACACAGCCATCTGTCAAGTTCATTTGCTCTGAAAATGCAAGAAATAATGGCCTCTACAACTTGGGGCTATCTGTTATAAAGGAAGAATATCAGCTTTTACCCTACACCATCTTCTCATCTCTTCAAATTATCATTTTTTCTTCTTTCTATATAAAATACATAACATTCTCTTGACATGACTGATTGGTGAAAAAGAAAGCTATCACATGTCCACCTTGTATTGCAATTTATGCAAGCAATCCAATTAAGGAGAAGCAGCTAACAACCAGACTAATGTGCCTGTCGTAAAACTAAAGAGACTGCTACAGACTGCTCCACTCAAGTGTTATCATTGCTGGTTCTCTGACATGCTAACTGCTTCCTCCTTGAAGTTTGCATAATGTGTAAATATAAGGGAGTTTGCATGTCACAAAGGAAAGGGAAAACAGTTATTCATTTTCCCTACTCTAAAATAAAATGCTCACAATAATTCTTATAAGGAGCTTTTATCAAATTGTATCTGCTTGCTGAAATGACATGCACTTCTGGAGAAAGACATAAAAATCTGCCTGTGGGTTCTCAACCTTTTTCAGCTATAGTGGAAGCAGACTGGGATAATCCAGGAATGATGTTACTTTTCTGTGTATGTGTGTAGAAGAGGGAGAGTGATTTATACAGCAGAATAACCTTTTCCATGTTGTCAGTAAAACTGGAAAAATTTTTGGTTGCTCTAGGTCAGAAGCGTCTTTACATTAGAGCCTTTCATTATTGTCCCTACTGAAATGCAAAATGACCAGTTGTTTCTACTAAGCTCAGGCCTCCAGTGGCCTGGTTAGAAAGAAAACCACTTCCAGATACCATTATATGGTACTAGTAAAACATGGAATTTTCTACTTCAATGAAAATATAATTATTAAGTGGAATGTCACACTTTCATAACACTTTACCAAACAAATTCCTACATCACTGCCTTCTCAGGGCCGGTGACATAAGACTCTCTGCAGGATGAGAGATTCCCTGACAAGGGAACAACAGCTGCTGTTTACAGCAAGTTAAGTAATGAACCTGAACAGCAGGTGTAAAAAGTGATAAACCCATTAATGAAATTAGTTAGCATTAGTAGCCATCTAGTGAATGTTTCCAAAATATCAAGTCAGTCTTAACCTGTATATGAAAAGTAGACAAACAACAAAACAGAAGATGATTGCGAAGAAGCTGTTCTGCATTCTATTTCTGCCACACAGTGCAAAATTTGATGTCCATTGTATTAGTGCAGCATAACGCATTTTGTGCAGAATTGGAAATGGTTCTTTGATCTTGTCTATGGAGTGCTCTGACTCTTGTCACTGCAGCTGGGCAAGGAAAGTCATGCTGATCCCACAAGTAATTAATTGTTCTAATCAAGCTTGCATCTATTGCAAGTTTTTTGTGCTATTTCACTACAGAATTCTATTTTTTTGGTCAGATAAGTATACTGTTTCTTTCTGTGGTCAGATTTTAAACATCTGAGATCTTCCTACACTGTGTAGTGCATTTATAATAAGTTGGATTAGTGATTTTGAAAGTAGAGTGAAATGTGATTAACTCTTGAAATAGGGGCGAGGTGCATGTTGGTCTTCTGAATTTTCAAGAAAATGCCTTTTGCACCTGGAACCAGCCATGGTCCCTTGCATGTGTTTGTGTCCTTCTGGTAATCATTACTACTGGGTAGGCAAAAAGGCAGGTACCTGATTTAGTGCCATGTGTTGTTACTGTGTTCTGCATTTTGGGGTATAATTGATCTCACAGAATAAGAGGTAGCCAGAAGTCAGATCACTGGTGGAGTGAATGTCCACTATCACAGTGTTAAATGAACAATCTGGCAATAGAAAAGCAGCAGCACCACCAGCAAGTATGTGTAAGTATCTCATGAGCTCTTTTTGCCTGCAGCTTACATGTAACCATTTTAAAGGTGGCTGTTTATAAAGCAGAGCATACGGCACTATTCCCATTGGCCAGAATTTCTAGTTGAAGATATTATCTCAAATTTTACACTTTATGCTTCAAATATTTGGTGAAAAACAACAAGTATGTAATATGACACAGCTAAAATGAAAATTATAATTTTAATGTGAAAAATGTTATCTTTTTTTCAGTTCACTGTGAAACACACACTGGATCTTCAGCTCCTTGGGTAGATATGCCGGCAAGGTCAGGTGAAAGGAGTGAGAAGAGGACCAGAATAGGGACACAGAAGTGCATGTGTGGATGTAGATTGTCCAGAAATGCCAATGCCTTCCCACACTTTGTGAAGACAATCCTCTCCTTGACTTTGGTGAACACAAAGTTTGGCCTGGCAGTTCAGTCTTTTTATACTTTCACAGACAAAATTTTACACCTAATTTCAGACTTTTACTTTCCAGAGTGTTAGGTGAGCATTGCTGAAAACTACTGATTTGTGCTTTGGGGTTTTATATAAAATAATTTCAAAACCTTATCTCTCTGTTAGATGCAAAATTTAATTTAATCATAGATGTTATAAAAATATGGGATAAGCCATGTTACTGTTACCCATACTAAAAGGAACAGTGTTTGCCTTGGACCTCACTAAGCAATTCTGAATACTCTGAGAATTCATCCCCTTTATACTGATATGAATTCCATAGCTATAGCTGTTTTATTATATTATCTGTTAGCATATATAACACTGATATTTGCTAATAGCATACTTTCAGTAGTATAATTACCACACATCACTTTGATATCCCATTAAAATTTTTTAAGTAGATGAAGTAGCCCTAGGTAGATAGTGTTGAGCAAATGTGACCACATAAATTATATACCCCGAAATAATTAAATGCAGCTAGACCCCAATCCAGGGCTGTTAGTGAAGAAAAACCTTATTGTTGTCCTTCTCAACACATCTGTACTTAGAGGGATGCTTAGGACCTCTGGAAAAATAATCTAGCTGGACAAGAACTAAACGTTATATTTCAGAGAAAAAATATTATTTTTTATATAATGAAATGAAAGCATAGTTAAATATTTCTCTTAAAATGATTGAAATACTTCACTTCAGACTTATTTTTATAATAATATGATATGACATGAAATAATGGTAATAAAATTAATATAACTTTAAAATGGCAAATACCACATTCAGAATAACATATTTCAAAGTCTGGTTTGTTGGTTTTTTTAATGCAAAGTGTCATGAAGAAAAATATTTCATGAAACACAATCTTTTGATGAATTTATAAATAGGAGTTACAGAGTTTGCTTTTTAGAGTTTAAAATTTACATTAAAATCTCAAAAAGGAAAAGTTTGTCATTTTTCTTGCATTAGTTCAATAAAGTTTTTTCTAAATATATGTTGTAGGACAGAATAATGTTGACCAGCTTTATTTGAAACTTGGGACCTTCTGAGTCTCAGTGTAGAGTTCTGTCCTTTGCAGAGAAGTAATTTCTAGTAATACTAAGCTGTGACTTTCTATGGGTGACCCACCCTCAAAGATTAATTTTCTCAACGGGTTTTATAACTGTTTTCTGAACTGCAAATATTTAGGCTTGTGTATAAATTTTAACTTTTGAGGGGTGATATTCCGCTGTCTTTTTCTAAATAGGAGGTTAAATTTACTGAAAGACATTGAATGTAGTTCAGCATGCACTCCTGTTTGAGAGGGAAGATGTTACCAGTTACAGAGTAGGTGACATGTTGCTTCTGTGCAGGACAGGCAGCTCCTGGCTCTTTCGACTTCAAAATTCAATGAGAAGCAGGAGATGGGATCTGCTGCCTTTCTCAAAAAGCCATGGCTTCCTGTCCTATTGTGTTCAAGAGAACATCCATCTGTAAGAGGTTTCTGGACCTGATTGTGGATATAGCACCTCAGCTGTGGTTTGTTTGCATCTCAATTTGGAAAGGCAGAATCTGAGATTTTCCATGTTTGGTACTGGAAGTCTAGTCCCAAGTATATGGCCAGAGATATTATAAAGTCTTGTATATTTATAAGCTGGACATTTGAATGTCACTTGGCTACTGCCAGATAAACTTCAAAATTAGGAGTACTGCAGTATTTCCAATAACAAAACTACAAACTGCACTGAACTGTGATCAATCAACAGAAACACAGACTGACAACTGGGAGTAGCCTGCTGGCTTCCCTTCTGATAAAATTTTTCTGGAACAAATGTTACTCTCCAGATCTGTAGGTTATTCTTCTGTGTTGTAGACCATGTATAGAAATAGAGCATGTTTGGTGAAATTTATTAGTGTACAATTAACACAAATCCAAAGACTGGAGACTTAGGCAACAGACCTCTAGAAACCAAATGAATACATACATTTGTGATGTCAAGAAGAAGGTAATTTTGAGGACAGTAAAAGCTACTTCTCTGGCAAGTGTCTATTTCAAGCCCGGCCATTTTAGGTTAAAGATTCTAAATCTATAAAAGAAGCAGAGATTAAAATGAAAAAAAAGTCATTGAACTCATTTTGAGCAATGGTTGTAAAGTTTTTATTGCGTCTTTTTATGAAAACTGAACTAATGTAGAATAAGCATAGTGAAAAATAATAGCACTTAAATTCAACAGCATCAGAAAATTAAAGAAGTAGTGTGTTATGGAGTTTTACTGACTTCATTGCCAGCTCTGCATGACAGCTTGGATCCTGTAAGTAAAGATAAATAGGTCTAAAACATATACAGTAACTTTAATATAAATTTCCTCTTCTTTCTATTTCCCAATTTCTTTATACCATTTTTTTTATTTTTTTTTTTTTTTTTAATTGCAACAGCCTTTGGTTTCTCTTCAGGATTTTGTTTTCTGAAGCAGTCTTTAATCTATTTTTCCACAAAAAAGTTCACTACAAGCAGTATGTTACTAACACTTATTAAAAATCCTGGCTCAAAATTCTACTTGTGATAAGCTGATATCCTAAGTTAAGCCACTTCTTACTGTCCTGTGTGCTTTATTTGTGAGATGATTGTTTTCTATTGTTTAACTGTTAAATTGTAATGTTATCTTGGTGTCACTTTAAAATTAAATTAAATTTTCCAGCTGAATCAAAACATTGAATTTCAGATACTATTTGGAAAATGTCAGTCCAGCAACCCCATATCAAGAAAAAAAAAAATCAGTTCATTCCCAGTGTTGCCCTTCAGATAAAATTCCCCTTACTTTAAAGAAGTGTTTACCAGAATAATGAGCAATCTTGCAAGCAAGGTTGGTTGCATGACATTTCTTTTTAAACCACAGCTTTTGTTTTCCTTTAATTTTGACACAGCTTATTTGCTCTGAAGTTTCCCATACTGTGTCTGATTTTGCCTGATTTCTTTTTATTTCACCTAGGTTTGCCAGCTTTTTTTGTCATGTTTAAAAGTTACTGAGATTCTTCCTTTCAAATATTCTAGAAGTTTAGTGTTTTAGAAAAAAGCTGGACTTCAAATTTATCTTGAATTAGCTGAATTTGGATAAGCTATCATGAATATAATCACATTTCAAATTGTGAAAAAATTGCATTTTCCATATGCTGAATACACTTTTATTTAGGTTGAGAACATTTAATTTTATCAAATAATATTCTTCTTCCTCATAGCTTTGGGTGCTGAGCACATTGTGCATAAAATATTTCCACAGAATGACCTATAATTTTTCTACTATTGTCTGTGCTGTGATGTGATTTTGGAAACCAGAACCGAGATCAGAAACCTGCTCATCTGTTCTGTCTGTGCTAAGGATTTACACTAATAAGCCAGGAGAAAGGGGAGAAGATTGAGAAGGGGAAGATGGCACACCTGGGAAGAGAAGAAAAATTTCGAGTTGGAAAGGAGATATTCCAGAAAAATAAGAGGCAACACTGGGGGAAGAACAAGACTGAGAATGGAGATATGCTGGACCCGGAAATATGGGGAATAGAATAGGTAGACTGGAATTAGAAACAGAAAGGAAAATTAAATGCAAGGCATAGCGGGAGGGAAGAGGTGATGACTGCTTGGTTAAAGTGAATGACATAAAAAGGCATGAAGTATTGAGTGGTGGTGATAACGTTTAGAAAAAAAAATTGATTGCAGGTAAATATAATTAGAAAAAAATCCGAAGCTTGGAAGAAATGTCATATCTGAAAGCCAAAATTACTTTAGTAAAAATGAATCCAAAAAGTAAAGTACAGGGAAGAGGAGCAGAGAAAGCTACTAATCTCTAGTTTGCCTAAAACTTTGGAAAATCATCCTTGTTCTTATATACCTGGAAACCATGCAAAAGAAACTGCATAGGTCAGAAAGCTGATGCACCTGTAAAATTTCAAAGTGTCACCATCAGTTAATCTATTAGTCAAGCATAGTCCCTGCTTTGAACTTAAATATTTCTATTAGCGGATTACTCTAAGGGCTTTCCTTTCTTTAAATCTAATGAGTTACAGAAAGCATGCGTAAAGGATGTCAAAGTGAGATCTCCTAGTTCTGATACTTCGTAGTCTAGGGGTTGTTAGCCCGAAATGACACAAAATCAAAGTGGTGTGGGTTTGGCTGCATGTAGCAACCATAGATACTTCTTAACAAATTTCTAGACTTTTTGTGCATCATTGATTCTAGACCGATTTTGCCAAACTGTGTTATCATGGATGTCTCTTTTCATCCAGAATTCCCTATTGCTTATGCAGCCTATGCTGTATATTACTTTTCTAAGACAAGGTTCAAATTAAGTTTTCTTTTCTAAAAGCTTAGGCCTACAAAATATGTAAGCAAGCTTTTAGAATGAAGGAACAAGCAATCTGTATGGCTTATGCATGCTCTTTATATCAATTATTTAAGAAAGAAGCAATTTTCCTGATTGAGATAGTTATGCGTTCATGGAAAATATGAAAAATATATTGGCATAGAGCTTTTTGTGAATGTTATCATAATAATGAGGCCAAGGGAACCTAATTTAAGACTAGGAAAGATCTAATAGGTCACAACAAATGTTTTAGGAGAGAAATATTTGCTGTGAACACAGTGACAGATTTTTATTTTTTTATAGAACATAAGAAAACCCAATTCTGACTGTATGGCCCCTGAGAGGATCTATTTTTGTTCACTGAGAAAAATAAATAATTTTTTTTGAAGGATTAAGACATAGAATATAATCAATTTTTGTACATCAGGGTTGTACCATGAAAACATGCCAAAAATTCTTGGGGAGAGAGGCAGAATCTGTTGAGAAAAACATTAATTTCTTTTTATTATTGGCATAACTTCCACAGCAATAGGTGCAAAATTGTCAAATTATTTCATTTTTCTCCCAAATTTACAGGAAGTTGGGTCATACCCAAATAACCCAGTAATCTTCCACCTGTAGAGCATTAATATAATGTATAGAACAGCAGATTTATGACTTGTTCCAAAGACAAGCATGAAACTATATCTTTTCCTTTTACTGAGAGGGCCTCTGCATGAGATGAACTAATACATTATTGTAGCCTAACATACTTGTTAGCTATTTTCCTTTCTTGAATTAAAAAATTGAATTATATACACTCAGTCTAGTTACTGAACCTGTAAAGTTTATTAAAGTTTATCGACCATGTGTATACACTTCAGGATTTAGGTTCAATTGCTTCTTTCAAGCTGGAACATTGAATTAAGATGCAGTGCCTTGCTGTGGCTCTCATGGACTCCAACTGAGCTACAGGTAGCAAAAGTCTCCTTCAATTAGACATAATCATCACTCACAGTCAATAATTGTGCTAAAGGCTGCTTTCAAATCTGTGAGGGATTCGCATTTAATGTACTGATTCAGCTTGTCTGAGCCAAATTCACTGTGTACTGAAACCAAAGCAATTTAGTTCTTGCCTACGGCCCTTTTGGCAGTTCATCTAGTACTGAGCACTGTAAGGACTGTGAGATACAATTTAATCTGAGACATCTGTGCACAGGCAGGACCTTTTCTGTAACAGAGAAAGACTAAGTAATGGCTAAGCTGTAGTTTTATGTGAAGAACCAAGTCTTATCTCTCCTCTGAAAAATAAAGCATTTAAGATACAGTAGAAAGCCAAACCAAAAAGAAAGAAAAAAAGAGAGGAAAAAAAAAAAAAAAAGGAATAAAAAATCCTTGGATTTATGAAATGCACACTGAGGCTACTAACAGCTTTCCTTGCTCCTAACCACATAAAGCACTTGAGCCGTGATCCTTGGATTAACCATTTAAAGATATTATACTTATCGTCAGCTGCAGCTGACTGGAAAGATCTTTATTAAATATGAAAGAGAGAAGGCTCACTGCTTGTGATTTTTGTACAAATATCAAAATTTCCTTTGTATGTATTTTTTTCTGGCTTATAATGTTATTGAGGAAAGTGCTGCAATATTTATCTCATATATCATCCAGACTCCAAAGAGGCTTGTTATCTTCAGGAAAGGCTTAAAAGTCATGTAGTTGACACACATAATATCACATAGGAAGTTTTAATTACAGTGACCCAACAGCTAGTAGTGTCTGCAAGGTTTTACTGACTTCAATCAGGTTTTCAATGTGAGTTTGCACTCAAACATTCTGTGATGCCTACTTGCCTTTTTTCTGAAATAATAGAAAAACTTGTTACAATGCAAAAGCTGTTATTGGATATTTCTTCAAACCCAGTTTCAAAATATTTTTATTTATATGAAAGCAAATCAGGGGCCTAGCTGGAAAGGTGAAGACAGATCTATGTAATCTATTAATCATGGAGCTACTGACTTTTGTCAAAGGCTGTGAATAGATGAAGCAGGAATTAACACAACAGCTTTCCTCAACCAATACCTGTTTGATAAAAATATGACTATGAAGGTAAAGCTTTATCACAGAATGTTGTAAAAGCATGAAGTATAAAAGCTTAGCTGTGGAATCTAATTATGATAATTGTTAACATAAACTTTTGTCCTAAGGCTCTGAACTGTAAGTTTGAAAATCCAGTTGAAGCCTTCACCAGTGGTAACAGAGTGGCAGTGAAACCTAACTGCAATTTCTTTAAGTCAGGTTATACAAATAACCTTCTAAAACTCTGACAAAAAATTCTCTGAGTTTTGTATTTTTTGCCAAGATATGGAATGCGAGGTAATCAGAACTTCCTTTGTTGATTTCCAGTAACAACCAGAGCAGCCTGTTGTCTTGTTTGCATGTCATTTTGAGATACCTAATGGGTTACAAGTCATGCAGTGTAGGGACTGCAGTACCTGGGCACCTAGCTTAGGTTTCTGAACAGATTTAACTGCAAGATGTCCTGTGACATCTGGAAATGCATCTACATGCCTACCAACACAAACCATTAAATTCAGGAAAATGTTCATAGTCCTACACCTGGGTCGGAGCAATCCCAGGCACAGCTACAGGTTGGGCAGAGAAGAGATTCAGAGCAGCCCTGTGGAGAAGGACTTGGGGGTGTTGGTCGATGAAAAAATGAACATGAGCTGTCAGTGTGCGCTGGCAGCCCAGAAAGCCAACCGTATCCTCGGCTGCATCAAAAGGAGCGTGACCAGCAGGTCGAAGGAGGTGATCCTGCCCCTCTACTCTGCTCTCGTGAGACCTCACTTGGAGTATTGTGTGCAGTTCTGGTGTCCTCATCATAAAAAGGACACGGAACTGTTGGAACAAGTCCAGAGGAGGGCCACGAGGATGATCAGGGGACTGGAGCACCTCCTGTATGAAAATAGGCTGAGAAAGTTGGGGCTCTTCAGCCTGGAGAAGAGAAGGCTGCGTGGAGACCTCATAGCAGCCTTCCATTATCTGAAGGGGGCCTACAAGGATGCTGGGGAGGGACTCTTCATCAGGGACTGTAGTGACAGGACAAGGGGTAACGGGTTCAAACTTAAACAGGGGAAGTTTAGATTGGATCTAAGGAAGAAATTCTTTACTGAGAGGGTGGTGAGGCACTGGAATGGGTTGCCCAGGGAGGTTGTGAATGTTCCATCCTTGGCGGTGTTCAAGGCCAGGTTGGATGAGGCCTTGGGTGACATGGTTTAGTGTGAGGTGTCCCTGCCCATGGCAGGGGGGTTGGAACTAGATGATCTCAAGGTCCTTTCCAACCCTAACTATTCTATAGTAGGTGCTTGGCGTATACAAATGACAGCATCAGTCAATGATGTGGACCCAGAATATCTCAGTTAACAGTCTTCACTACCAACCTTCAGAACTGCGCTTGCTTTTCACCTTGCCTCTGCCTGGCACTCAGTTTTACATTGCTGACAACTTTGACGTCCAGTTGAAGAGAAGAATAAATAAAGTCTGCATCATGAATTAGCTGCTATCCTGCAGCTGGCTTCTGCCTTGAGAAACAAGTCCTGAAAGCTTACAGCTGCAGATGTGTAATTGCAAATGGACACATTTTACATGTAGGTGCCCTTATCATAGAAGTCTTGTGCACTTACCAGAAAGGAAAAAAAGACCACACTCCACAGCTACATATAATGATGTTTATGTCCATTTGTTGGGTCTGAACCTTAGTGCCTTGTGACAGGCACCAACTTTTTGTTCTTTATGCTATCTGATGGGCGGATAAAGAATACCTTATTCATGGCTAGACCTGCAACATATTAAATACATACACCAATTTTGCTACTTGTTTTGATTACATTACAAATTTCTTACAAGGAAAGCATGAAAGTATAAAAAAAAGTTACTTGTTTCTCTTGATAAAATAAAGGCTGAAAAAGAGTATATTACTCTTTGTGTTTTCATTGTCCCTGTTTATTCATCAGGTCAGAAAGAAATCAGGGATAGAAGGGAGCTTTTTAAGCTCAACAATGAGCAGTGTTAGTTCAGGAATAAATTACCCTATGAAAATGCAGGTTGGAATTATAAGAAAGACCATTGAAAGAGAGATTCTAAGTCAGCCTCTTTCATGGTATCAGGAAAATAAAACCGCATCCCAAGCTCCACATTGGAGTCATCTTAACCATAAGTTTGAAAGCTGATATAAATGAACATAAAAGTCCTACCTTATACTAGAGAAAGACTGCTTTCCAATTCTGTGTTCCCAGAAGTAAGTTCTACAAGTGCTGTTAATATTAAACAGGAGATGCTTCATGCAGTAGCCCTTGGGCTCATCTGGACAGGGCAAGATGTAAAAAATATGCTGTTATGATTATCAGCACAGAATGAAGCTAAAATTCCAGAAGATTATTTACACCCAGCGAATTAATGCAGCATTATTTGGGGGTTTCTGGCTTCCTAATTCTTGTTGCAGAGCTCTTTAGTGTCTCCTCACAAATGACATGGTGCTTGGTTGAGAGGTATTGTATGTAAAGGATATTTCAGAATGCATTATCAACATTATTTTTATTAACATGCTTTTTATTAATTTAGCTGTAATGAGTAACCTTTAGGTAATTCACAGGGCAATTAAGGACCAGCTGGACAGACTGACTCCTTGAGGTAAAAGTAGTAGCTGCTAATGCTTCATCCAATCAATCTCATACTAATGAAAAATTTGTTAGCAAAAGGTCCTCCAGCGATCTTCCCAATTAGTTTTTTATTTGCAGTATTAGCTAGAAATTCTATATTAAAGTCAAAGAGCAATTTTATCTTCTAGTTGAGTGAATTGTATCTGTTTTGTCAGACTACCTTCTGAACAAAAGACAAGAGATGTGTGAAAATTCCACTTGCAGATAGATAGCTCATGTAGCCTTTCAGCTTTATTTCCTTCTTATATTGTGAGACTGTTATTATGATTGTTATAATTTCTAACAGCTAGGTTTTACATGGCTTGGCTTGGAATTGGATGGCAGCAATGGGTAAAATGCAGTTCACCTCTGGTTTTGAATTATAATAAAATATCAGGACAAAAAGGAAATCTTAGATTCACTTCACCAGTTTTCCAAAGTTAACAGATATGTTGTTAGATGTGAAAATCGTAAATTCTTTTACCCTGTTGTAAAAAGAGAAAAGGTAAAAGTGAGAAAATTCTAGGAAAAAAAATTGAGTGGTTTATACACTTAATATTAATTTTTGTAGAATAATATGTTCAAAGAATTGTATTATATCCATAATAGATGTAGCCAAATACTCAGAGGAAAGTCAATGAATAATTTATTAAATGAAAATTGACAAAATTTGCTGAACAGTAATCAGCTGTAAAAAAAAATTCTTAAAAGATATAGAGAAATATTTCAGGATGTTACGGCTTTGTCTTTTATCCTGCTTTAGCCTGAAAATCACCAGAATGTTGAGTTTAACCAAACTCAAATATTGAGGATAATCTTTCAAATCTTCTCTGAGTTTGACTTTTCTTTTTCATATATTCTCCAGCATTTTTCGAAGTTTAAGAGCCAAAGAAGTCTGTAATGCTCCAGAATCCATCTTCAACTTTATAATATTTTATGTAATAATTTCCTTATTGGAAAAATAGTCCTGATTCTTTTTTTTTTTTTTTTTTTAATAATGAATGAGCACAGTAATGCATTTTTAGATGCTTAATTAACGCAAATCTTCATATCCTGTTCATGCATGAACAATCCTTGCATTCCAAATGCAAAGACAAATCTCAGTACAAAATTCAATGCTTTTGAAAAATCCCATTTGTACATGCTAGGCGTTAAATGGCAAAACAAAAAAAAACAGCCCAGAAACTTTTTTTATTCACTGAGTAAAGACAGTGCCCCACTGACACTTAGAGCTTAAGAAAATACAGGTCGACAGAGCATGCCACAGGTCAAAAATGGATAATGTTATCAGACAAATAGGTCAGAAATATTCATTTGAAAATACTAAACTAATTCTACATAAGAAGTGACTAGTTCAATGCTAATTAGCTGCACTTTTATGATGCATATAATTTCCATGATACCACAACATCAGTACTAACACTATCACAAAGATGATAAAGATGAAAGTAGCTAACATTCAGGCTAACTCTAATTGGAGTACCCTTAAATTAGGGGAAATGACATCTGACTTTAATGTGCAATAAGACCCTTATCATTTAGGTCAGCTCTTGCTAATTTGTTTGTGTGCTATAAGTATCTGCCATTTTTTAATTCTCTTGCGTGTTGCCTGCTGTACCTGTTAACATTTGAATCAAATTTATATTCAAACTTTACATTCTTAATGAGAAAATTTCAGTTTAATTGCTCACCATTTTATCTATTTCTGACTTTATAGTTTGGGATCTCCAGCTTGGAACCCCAGACTTGCATGCAATAAGCTTTATATTCAGGTGATTCACCATGCATATTTTATTTTAGTAGTGATAACTATACAAATTTTGCTGAACTTTTTTGGCAACAAAGCTAGGCCAAATGAAACAGAAAAACATAAGTTGACTGGTTTCTGGTCAATAGGAAAATCTGGAGTCTGCAACAAGTTTCACTACCCACTGCTGCAGCAACCAGCAATGGAGAGAGATGTTTTGTGCCATCTGCTCCTACTTCACAGCTGAACTCACTGGTGAACCTTACTAAGGTTTGTTACGGCATGATCAAATCATAGAATGAAGAAATATACTCACCTCACATTAACTGTTAATAGGTTAGAAGTCTAGCCTCTCTAATCTAATCTAAGCTAATCTAAGCTTTCATTATAGCCAATAAAAAAGATAGAAAAGGTGCCAAGACAGTGACTCTAGATTTAGAGTTCAGCTTTCTGTTCCTTGTTCTAAAATTATAGAAACTCAGCCTAAAGTTCTCAATACTACATATCCATTCATTTTATAAAATTCTACTGTCCGCCATAGCTGGCATGGTTCAGTAACTTTCCTGGAAGTCACAAGAGACATTTGGGGCAGGCAAGCCAATTTATTTATTCTTTAGACCATAAAGCTGAATGCTCTATCTCAGAAATTAAACAAATGGAGAATAACGTGCCCTATGTTGTCTTCTGTGACATACAAAATATTTTGTGTTTCGCAACCATAATCTACCATCTTTTACTAGAGTGACTTAGGTTCCCAAAATGTTTAAATTATTCCATGTGTAACAAAGTAAATGTTGAAATTTCTCATATTACTCTGCAGCTTGGCAATTTATATTTTCAGCTCATGTCATTATTAACATGGTACTGGAGGGAAGACAAATATTTTCCATGTAAATATATAAAAATATCTCCCATTTCCTTTATTAAAGTCACAGAGACTAGCAAGTAGCTAGTTTATATCATCAGGTAGCTTCAGCTGGAATGGTTATTCAAGAGAGGTCTAAGGGGCAAGTGATGCTGTCTGTTATGAAAAATAATCATGCCATGACACAATACCAGTGAGATATCAGAGTTGTCGTTTCAACTGACACTTCTTAAATATGTAAAGTGCAACTGTTAAGCAATTTAGTTTTGTTTTTCCCTCATGGGAGAAAAGAAAGAAATCATCCACTTAGAGCCTTTCATATGTTTTTCCTGTAAGGAATATTATTATTTTGTGGGTATTTATGTGGATACAGCCATATATATAAAATATATATTATTACATAAGATTTATCCTTAATATATATACATATATATTTACAAATGTATGTGTGTATGTATATATGTATAAATAATTCTGAAATAAAAATATACAAGAAACTTCTCTTTAGAAAATTGAAAATAACTCTTCCAAATGTTGAGTCATTTAATGTTATTTCATAGAATCACAGAATGCTTTGGGTTGGAAGGGACCTTAAAGATCATCTAGTTCCAACCTCACTGCCGTGGGCAGAGACACCTTCCACTAAATCAATTTGCTCAAAGCCCCATCCAACCTGGCCTAGAACACTGCCAAGGATGTGGTTTTCACAGCTTCTTTGGGCAACTTGTGCCAGTGCCTCACCACCCTCACAGTAAAAGGTTTCCTCCTAATATCTAATTTAAATTTACCCTCTGGCAGTGACCTTTGTCCTGTTACTACATGCCCTTGTAAAAAGGTTGTTTAGTCTGGAGAAGAGAAGGCTCAGGAAGGGCTTCTATGCTCTCTACAACTACCTGAAAGGAGGTTATAGTGAGGTGCAGGTCAGTCTCTTCTCACAAGTACCAAGTGATAGGACAAGAGGTAACTGCCTCAAGCTGTGCCAGGAGAGGTTTAGATTAGATATTAAGAAAAACTTCTTTGCATAGAGATAATCAGGTATTGAAACACTATTCCCAGAAAAGTGGTGGAATCACCATCCGTGGAAGTGTTCAAAAACTGTGTTGATGAGGCCCTCAGTGACATGGTTTAGTGGTGGTCTTGGCAGTCTGGTAATAGTTGATCTTAAAGGTCTTTTCCAACCTAGCTGATTCTATGATTCTATTCCATAATAGTTCTGCAACTACAAGTACAAATGGCATTTTACGGGGGGGGGGGGGGGGGGGGGGGGGGAGAACCCAAACAATTCCTAAGATGAACTTTGCATTGATAAGTCCAGACTTGGGCAAAACTAGGTTTTATATGTTTTATTTTATCTAAGAATAAGTTTGTGTGGTGTGGGGTTTTTTTTGTTTCGGGTTTTTTTTTTTTTTTCAGTGGTTTTGGAAATTCTATCATAGTATCTGACATTCACTTGTCAAAGTCCATATTGTCATTCTTGTATAAAAAGATTTCAATAACAGTCCTGCTAAGAATGAGAACTGCTTATGCATGTGTCTGAATATGTGATGTAAACTGTGATCCTCTGTGTTAGAAGATCCACAGTGTTTGTCTAATCTTTCTGATGGCATTCTTCCCTAAAAGAATGCATTGTAACACCCCATAAGATACAGAAAAGATAAAATTCAAAAGCCACAAAAGATTATACTTACACCTATTCTGTAGCTCACTGACTCTTCAGATTACAGAATGTTGAACAAACCCATATTACATCATATTTCAAGGAAAGGTCATTGGAACCTGGCACTTGTTGATGGTGTTGGAAAAAATTGCTGACTTTATTTCACATCTAACAATGTGTTGCAAAAGGAGCACTTAATATTATGCAATGAAAGACAAAACAGTGTTAGTGTATATATATATATTCAATTTCCGTAAAATGATAAATGCATTTTGTGGCCTAATTTTCTGTTTCAGAAATGAATGAAACATTAATTCATAATTAAATATCCTCACATTTTCAATTAAAAAAGGCAAAGCTGTGTAAGATATGTGCATTCAGTTCAGTTTATTAGTGTGCATCAGCATATAAATGTTCAAACTTTTCAGGAAGCATAGCTCTAGGCAATAGAAGTAATTTTCCAGCACATCTACCTGCAACACTGTTTTTGAAATAAAGTATACTAGAAAGTAAGTGTCAGGTATAAACGTTATCACTCGCTGAATTGTCAAGGCTTGCCCTTCATAAATCACGATGTCATAAGGCAGACAACACAAAAATCTGTACTGTATCACTAGTTCAATGACAACATACTTATTAACCATGCCTATTGTTTTCCAAGCATGAGATTCTGCAACTTTAATAGGATTTAGTTACTTAAATATTAACTAAGTATATTCGAAGATAAATTGTTGAAATCATTAGGGACCTTTGCCATAAAGCAGCATGACTGCTTTATGATCTGCATTAGAACCACCCCTTTTTGTTATGATGAAAGTATTTTATTTAGAGCAGTGATTGTTACAAATGTTCTGAAAAGATTTATTGTAGTGTATGGGTAAGCACCATACTGAAATTTTACCAAAGAGTTTTGACTGATACTGATAAGTACATCAAGATAATAAATGTTGAACTGCATCTACCAAATTGATAACTGTTATTAGTTATTGCTCATGTTTAGTTTTTCTGAAAATCATGCATTTCTGTAATATTATTAAGTGACGTAAGCAAGACAGATATAACATACATTTTTTTGAACTATAATTCTAGGTGGTTATTCAAAGACTATTTGCAAAGAGTAAGACTTGTGTTCAAAAAATTATTCATACAGGATATACGTTGTTATACCTCATCTTGAGGGTAGTTCTTGTTTGTGTAGCATCTTGATGTACCTTGCATCTTCCATGCACGTATTTACAAGGGTTAAACTGAAAAAAAAATTAATTCAGTTGTAAACCATAATGTATTACATAGTTTAAGTTTATTATGAGCCTACTTAATCAACAGTTTAGGTAACATGAACAGAAATGACTGTTGGTAAAAATTATGCTTTCTTTGTTATCAATCTATGCCTAAATTAAAGTTTCAGCACCATGTCTTAATAAAATCATGACTAATTAACATTATTCACCAAATAATTGTTTCCTTCCTTAATTGTACCCCTATGTTTGACCATGCAATCTCTCTAAAGTTTGAATATTTCCTTGAAAAATGTAGCTTCAGTACAGAATTAGTGCATAATTAACTTGTTTAAGGTGCAAAATTTTGAGGCTCAGTGAAAAGACTAGAAGCATAGGTATTCTTGTTCTGTATGTAAAAACAGCCTAAGACACACTTTCTGATTTTAGCTTTCTTCCCTGTTGGTTAGTGTCTTTCGGAAATCCAACAGCTAGGCTACCTTAAGGTGACACTGGGAATACTGATGTTGATATATTGTGCTTATCTAGGGTATCAGTCACTATTTGTATTCCCTAACACAGCTGGAAATGTCTTGCTTGTCAGATGAGTTCTTAAAGCATCATCTGCTGATTTCTGAGCATAAGCATCTGAGTTAAGGTTTATGACAATAACAATAAAGATCCACAAATAAGTTACATTTCCTGTGAACCAAGATGTAATCTGAATTAAGAAATATGTCTGATAGAAAAAAGAAGAGACTCATTGTCACATCTAACCTGTGAATCAACCATATTGCATCACTAGTTCACTTATTCTTCCGCTTTGCTTTATTTTCTTTGTAGTATTGGCTATAGAGAGTCTATCTATATGATTAACTAACAGAAGAGTAAAGAATAGTAAGAAAAAAAAAAAACCACTAGATTTTTTACATGTTGTGTAAAAGATAAGAGATGAAAACATTCAAATTCTTGTATCTAGCCATCAGTATTATAAAAGCTATCTAGCTATCAGTATTAAAAGGCATAATATACTAAGAATTGTATTGTACACCAGTTGTGTCCAAAGAAACGGAAATGTTGTCATTTTTGCCTATAGTTAATATAGCTAGTGTTTATGCCGCACATTGCAGTTTCTTGAATTTGAATCTCCAGAATATTCTGTCTTAGATATTAGTGCCATTAGACACACTTATCACAATCTAAACAAATACTTTCTTGGTGTTCTGGAACAGGATCCAAACTTCATGTGCAAACTATTATTAATATTCCTACTTTTCTTGCATTTTCTCAGGCTACTCCACATAGTACCTACAACAATAGCATTTTCTTTCAGATGTTTCATCTTGTAGATAGGTGCCTATTGTGAAATAAGTTGGGAGCCTTAATTGGCAACCCAAAAAATTTCAGGGTGTACATCCAATTATCCATTTTTAGGCTTTGATTAAATCTCCATGATAGATTTTCCACAGTGTGCTGAATGATGTTCAGTTGAATTTGATCATGGACTCCTGCTTTATAAAGTATATTCCATAATTATAAATGCAAACATCACATTTATTTTGGCTTCCTAAGATTATTTTAAGATTACCAAGAACATGTTTAGTCCACAGTTTGGGCAGAAGGGGCTATATCAAATGGCTGTGTCTCAATTTAGAATTTCAGTAATCGACACGTTTTAACGTGCAAAATCAAGTCATTCAAAAACCCCAAACAAATCTCCAAATTTAATTTCCTTCAGAACTCCTTTTAATGCAAAAATGGCCAGTAAATTTAATTGTATAAATCATAATTCTAGTAGTCCAATAAATAAGTTAGTATCATATATTTCCTACCTTGTGATGATCATGAGGAACCATTGGCAGAAAGAACTTATAATTTCCTCTTATTTTGTGGTATACATCTTAATTTCTAACTTACTCCAATAACATCAAACTTTTAGGAGATGATCTCTAGCATTTGCTTACTCTGTGTACTTGTTCTATTTTAATATGAAGCTCTTAAAGCCAAAAAAATTATTATGAAGTCCTGCTATCACCCATTTAGGAAGGAATATGACTTCATGCCGGGATTCATTCCACATAATAACAGGACTTTTATTAAAGGAACATCCTGGAACATTAAGTAAACAGCAATGTACAAAAATGCCACAAGGTAAAGAATTCTCTGAAGGTTCCTCTGCAAGCAATTGAGTTGTGGAACTGGCTATCTTTATCCTTGAGACAACATTTATTACTTTCTGAAACCCTCCAGGAATTGTCACTGGATGTTCACTAGGTATTCCTAACTTGTAAACATGGTCACTGTCCTTTGAAAGATTTTGCTTCCTTGCTAAAGCTCAAATCAGTGGAACATACTCAGGTTTGAACAAATGTCTCTTTGAAAACATAGTTCATACTTTTCTATGCACAAAACGATATACCAGGGCATCCTAATTAGCATGGTGGTAGGAAATTGATCTAGAAAGTAAAAGTCAGAAAGGTTCTTGCCTTACTTAATGTTAGGTGTGTTAGTATTCACGTGAAACTTTTCATAGAAAAGAAAAAAATCACAAAAATTCATTGTAAGTTAGAGCCTTAACTTGCATAAAAGCACTACGTGCATTAATTCTCAGCATCCATTCCTACATACCCTCTTGCTAAGGATTTGCAAGGTGAATTTTTTTGCTTTTCTGTGCTAAGGAGGAGGTTTTTGTAACCATGGGATCTGCATAGGCTAATTACTAAAGGAATGTGAGACTTTTTTGTGGAGTGAGCAAGAATCTTAAGATGCATCTTAGTACATATGAGGGTTATCAGCTCCTATTTCAGAATGGAAGCCACCACTATACTATTCCTGAAATGCAAGGATTAAGTTAAACTATGTTCATCACTGTAACTGATGTTTTTCACATATAGTACCTCATCAAGTATTATACACAAACAATAAAACAGCATTGCCTTTTGTGGTGTGTTTTCATTAATTCGTTAAAAAGAACCAAAACTTCTGGTGAAGCTATTGGCTATAATCAGTGCTCTAAACTTTGCCTTGTTTCACTAAAACGTACAAAGAATGGCCCAAAACCCCCCATGCATTTATCTTTGTTGAAGGGTTGTGGTGTGGAAAGATGATGATGAAACAAAAATAAAGGAAATGAGGAATTAAAGAACTTTCTGAATTATAAAGTCCAGTCTCCTGTACTGTGAAATATCACCTAAGATAATAAGTTCCAATAATTTAATTCCATTTGGAAAAGATATTTATTTTTTTTATTCATCACCCTCTAGGTTGTTCCAGAACCTAATTTCTTTTACAACTATAAATCTAATTTCAGAAAAAAATATACATGTGTTCATTTAAAGTCCAGTTCATCTCAACACTCCTTTAAGTAACTTTCTTCTCTTTTCCTTCTTTATATGCTTCTAGATCACACTTATGCCAACAAACTTTTTAATTAGCTTAAAAAAGTTAAGTTTTTCTTTACTCCAAAAGATTCCCGATCAGCCTACTAGACTTGTGTGGCAATTGCTGTTCAAACTTCCTTGTGATGGGCATGACTATTAACTTTGTTTACTTCAAAAATTTGAGGGTTAACTCTTCCCAAATGCAGCCTTACCAGCTTTACTACAGCACTTTTTGTTTCAGTTATTCAGTATCATGTTTCTTGCTCCAGTAGCTTAGGATTTTCTGGTTTTCTGCCTTGTCTACTGGCTCACTAAACCTAAGGAGGTTTCTGTTGAGCTAACCTTTAAGTAACTCAGAATCATTCTGGACTGAAGCTCTACTGCTCTACAGTTAATCCCCATCCTTATCTCCAGTTTAGTGTCATCTGCAAGTTTACCTTCAGTTTTATCATGCAGGTTTTCATTTAAGCAACCGAATAAGATCAGCCCTAGTATTGCTTTTTGCTCGCTGCTTCCTTCTAAGTTAATGAGCCACTGATTATTATCCTTTGAGCCCTGCATTCTAGCCAATTTTTAACTCACCTCTTTTCAGACTTCTTTTACTTTGGCATTGTGGTCACATGCTCCCCAAAAGCATGCTTTTTCAAAGCAAAGATCTGAACATATACGAGTTTTCCTATGAGCTCATATGACAATGTTTTGTTGAGTAACACTTAGCAAAAAGAAATCCTATGTCAGCACTTTGAGGTAGCCCTCTTTCCCAGGAAAAAGAACAAATGGGGAGGCAGAAAAGTCTATGCCAGTCATCATACAGCTCTTACACTCTCTGCCAAGATCACAACCATACAAAAGCAAATGTTTTGCTCTAACATAAAAGTGATGGGAAGTTGCTGAATATTTGCATGTTCCATTGGATATCAATGCAGCCTGGAAGATGGAAAATAAAAACTTCCTCTCAAAGTACTGCTTCTAATGATTTCCTACAGTTAGAAAAGCTCAACATGTTCAGAAGTCAAAACCAAATTACATAGCAGACAAGTGAAATAATTTTTAAACAGTTGTCTTTTCAATATTGTTTTCTCCCTCCCTCTCTGGCTCAGCCTCACACTCCAGAGCAGAGACGCTCACAGATGTCTGAGCCGACCTGCCAGCCGTGGCTTGGGAATGAAAGTTCTGCATCAGAATGCTTCCATCAGCCCCACCCTGCCCGCAAGGATGACTGTAGACAAATTAAAATATCTGGCAAGCAAGTCCGATATTGCAACAAGCAGTGATTTCTGAAGCTAGGCACAAGAAGAGGAGGGTTTGCACCTCCGGCTTAGAGATGCAAATCCTCACATTTTCATCAGCCAAGCAATCCAAAAGCTCAGAAGATGAAACACTTAACCCTACCAGTAAGCAGTAAAGTTCAGTCTGACAATAATGTTTTAACTCCATTTTGGAGTCTCATTTAACCTGTGGCAGCCATCTTGCTGCAGTTCTCAAAGTGCAACACCTACCAGTCTGCTCCCTGTAAGGAGAGTCTTTCTCAGAACTGGCCTTGCAGGTGCAGCCTAACCCTTAATGATTTTAAAGTCTCAAATATTTCTGCATGTATTTATTTAAAGTGCATTTCAGCTTACACTGAAATGACAAATGTAACCTCACACAGGTTAATTTAAGAACTGGGTGTAGTGTAATTAACTCACTGTAAAACATAACTGCTATGTTTGGTACCTCTGTGCCTTGAAATTATCGTGATGACATGAAGTCTGTCTGAATCACAATAAGACATTGCTGAGCACTGTTGCTTACCGTAATTGCTCTGCTATTGGAGTACACCAGAAAATAAAAGCAAAATATGTCAAAACACTCCAAACATATTCATGGTAGTTTAAGAGTTGCTTTTTGACATTTAAAGCTCATTTAGATCTCATTTGATTTTGCATTTACAAAATCTTGGAACAGATGCCTTCTGTGTAAGTGTGATGGGAGCCAGAATGTTTGGTGAAAGTACTTTCTGAAATCCTACATTGTACTGAAAGCATTAGACTCCCCTGTCTTTAGCTTCTAATAACCTGTATTCAGTAAATTTGCAATGTTTTACAATTCTCTGTGTTTGATTTTAATTTTGAAAGATGCCTTCCTCCTTTACTTTCCCTTACTTGCCATACTATTATTTCTGTGCTATAATCCCATTAGTTATAATAATTTTCTTTCAGCTTTGCAAATTTATATTGTTATTACACACCTTTGTTTAATTGCTCATATGTTTCTTAACTTTTGTGTCTGATTTTTTTTCCACAGAATTTATCAATTCTGTGAATGTAGTAGAAAAGTCAATTCAAGTATTTATTAGTGAGGACAGGTGAAAGCACGTTTCTTTCATTACAAAATACAATTTTTTAATATGCTTTCATATAAACCCAATTCATTTATAATTTTTAAAGCTTTGATTGGCTTGTCCATATCATGGATAACATTTGTATGTTTAGTAGAAAGAGTAGCTATAATAAAATATTAAGTGTTTAAAGCTTAATTTCGCTAAGCACCTCTGTTACTGGAAGTTTTGACATTGTTTAGATGCATTCAGTTAGCACTGTAACTAAGGTCTTTCTGATGCAGAAAAGATTATATCTAACTAGATTTCACAGTAGGAGTAGTTTGTTTCTGAAATCTTCATGATTATATGCAGTTAAATTCCTCAGTAAAAGAACTCATTTCTCTTGTGAGATTCCTGCACTTTCTAGCAATGAGATCACAGCAGAAATTGGAGCAACTGTCAGCTACCCAAGCCCAGAAGCTTTTACTTTTCTATTTCATACAGAAAATCTGGACACAAAGCCTTACATTATTATAATGTTAAGTTTATACGTTTACAGTCTTGGAAGATAAGGAACATGAAAGTTAAAATTGAAAATGAAATCTTGATTCTTTCCCTGCAGCAAACACTTAATTTTGTTTATTACTGCATAAATGTGTTGTAACAATTAGCCCACACATTTTTCCATTTTTCAACAAAGGTTCCAATCCTGCAAATACTTATTAGCTACTGGATGTTTCATAGGACCACACACAGTACGTAAACTACATAAATCTAAAGTTAACCACATAAATCTTCATATGATTAGATATGAACTAACTTCAGTTAAGAGAATTTGGAAACCTAAAGAAATGGAAAAAAAAATTTGACGTCAGTTTTATACATCATTAGACAACCTCAGTCCTTCTGTGTTGATACTAAAGCATGGTTCCAGAATTAATTTCATAAACCTTTCCATAGTGATGAATGTCTGTAATCTAATTTTTACTTCAGTGGATCAGTTTTGGCTGTGCATCTCAGAATGTGGTTACACCAGAATTGGAGGGAAAGCATGTGTAGCAGACACAGTGGATATTGAATTCTCAGGTAACATTCTTTACAGTGGTACTTTGTAGCAATTAACCAAATAAAAATGTCCAGGTGAATGATTTATGTAAATGGTTATATGTAACCATAAATTAATTTCAAGATATATTCTTAAACAGGGAAAACGTCTGTAATTTCCATAGCTCTGGGCTTTGAACTTGTATATAACTTTATTCTTTCTTTTCTGCTTTCATTTTTACTACATTGTGCAATTGTGATTAATTTCAATACATTAGCATTCACTTCAAAATCCTCGTAAAGTAGCAAGCATCTACAATATCTCAGCCCTGCTATTAGTTCCTAAAAAAGAATGAAAGGTATTTAGCATTTGCCCTGCAAAGCACGTTGGAGTTAACACATCCTGATTCATTCGTTTCAGCCATTAGCAGCAAAACAAAATAACGTGGAAACGCTTTTGGTATCCTGCAGTTCATCAATTTGTCTAGTTCCTGTCTTATGATTTATTTTTCCTAGATTCCATTGTCACCAGGCTCAGCAGCACCCTCCCAAATTCTGCAGTGACACTGGAGATAGGGAGGGCAGCCACAGTTTCCTTTTGGAGGCAGGAGGTCAGGCAGAGTGTTAGAAGGGCAGCTTGGGGTCAGAATAATACAGTAGGAGTACAGAGAGTACAGTTAGGTTAGCATATTGTTCTGAGGCTGAGAGCCTTTTTCAAACCCTGATCCATCTTCATCCTTGTAATTAGGCGATCTGTGCTTTCAAAGAAAGTGTTGCTATGAAACACGTTGGCAAATGGAGGCAAATTTGAGGCCTGCTCATTTAAGTGTTGGGCTCATTGTTCTTGGTGGTGTAATTGGTGATCAAGAAGGCAATAAAACGGCATGGCCATTAAATGGCCTGAGCTGAAATTGAAAGGGGAGCATTTATACTGTGCAAGCTGCTGTGTGGAGGCTGTAACTTTCACCCTTATGTGAACCAGAGTTTACGGAAAGGCCTGATGGCATGGCTCTTGTTTCACCTCCCGGAGGCGGACAGAAAAGAAGGGATGAAAAAAATCAAAACTAAATAGAATTAATGAGCCTTCACACATTGTGCTGTTTCTTTTGTTGTGAAAAAGCTGGGCGAAAATTAAGTTGGATAAGAGAGGGTGGAAAAGAAACACCATTAATATCAGGTTGTAAATTCTACAAAACATTAACTTCATTACATGGCAATTACTGTCTGTAATTGACAGAACGAAAGATTCCACTTTCTCATCAGTAACTAGTTGCATAGTACTCAGCATTTTTTTTTTTCTTGGCAAAGGTCACACCACTGATATAAAGAATACCTTAATGTGAATTAAAAGTATAACAGATTCTTTTGCAAATAAACAAGGGTGTAACTATTAATTGCTGCTAAACATCTCACTCTGCTATTTTGTGCCAAAACATGGCTCACAACTTAGAAAGATAACAACATTAATGATGTAAAAAGGAAAGCTTTCATTATTTAATTACTACTTGGTCCTACTTTTTAAACAGAAGAAAAACATGATTTAGAGAGGGATAAGATTATAGAGAAACAATATTTGCATTTGAAAATAGTTATCTCAAGAGTTTCTTAAAAATAATTGGGAACTGCGTGCCTAGCAAGAAATTATACGCCGTATGAAGAAGCATTCTAATTTTTTATAATTTCTGTTATTATTACACCTTTGAATTGACTTTGCTTTTTACTTATCATTTACCTAGTACATTTATGAAAATATTCCACATAAGCTATATCCTGCTTCAGATTTATGTATGTAACTTCGGATGAAGCTCATGTCCTTGAGACACATGTTCAATGTCTAGTGGATTTTGTGAAACATCTGTAGAGGAAGACATTTAATCTAAATCAGTCTTGAAGTTTTCTAAAGGAAGTATTTATTTCAAGAATTGCATAACGAAGAAATATGATGAGGGAAAGATCAATTTTTCACATAGACATGAAAAAATAAAGTTGCATTTATTTTTCTTGATCACTAATGGAGCCAAAGAAAAGTAAAAATTTCAGAATTTATGTCACTGAATTTCAACATCCACTTCCAAACTGAGAAATATAGAGTGACGAACTATGCCTAATTTTATTTAAGAAACATTATAGATAGATAATTTGCTTATTTTTTATTAACAGAAAGCATTGAAACACTTGAGTCAGAATATTTCATTTCAATTTGTTGGATAAAAATGTTCACATCTCTTCTACACTTCACGGTGCTGTAAGGAATTCTCTGGACTGCAGTTCAGGGCTACCAGGTTCTCACTGCTCTCTGCTCATCAGACTGTTTCTCTTGATGCACAGCATGACATTTCCAATGTGGAAGATACATTTCCACCAAGAAGCTTTGCCTCTGAGGGAGAAGAGCTTAAGGAACTTAAGTGGTCTAGTAAACTTCTGTGAGATGTGGGTATTCTATCAGTATGCTAATATAAAAACAAAATCAGTTTGGTTTGTTCAATACATTGAAATGATAAAAAATTCATATTATACTAATTCATAATAAATTCTTTCATATCAGCAGAAAGAAATTTCCTGATTAAATATTCAATATTTGTGGACAAAATTTTTTTAAATTGAAAGTCGCTTAACAATCACTTTTTAAGTTACTATTTATTTTTATTTTTTTTTACTTAGTTTTGCTCATTATTTTTAATTTGATAAAAGCATTTTCTGATATGCTTCATCATATTATTGTTGGAATATTTGTGACTTTGTAGTTCATATTTTCTCTGTGATTATCTCCTGGATACTTTATGCTTAAAAATGCATGCTGCATTCTCCTCTGCCCAAATAGCCAGAAAGGTCCAATTGCATATCAGTAATGACTGAAAAAGGCCACAATAGGAATGCTTTCACCATGTTTGAACTGGTTCAAGGAAGGGAAGGCATAAGATCCCTGAGGCTAAGAATAATCTGTATTTTGGAATATGTGCAAAAAGCACAGATCCATTTATTTGCTAAGAAATATGAAACCCAATGGTGAAGTGGAAAAGGTGGAGGAGAGATGTTTGAGGAAGCTGTCAAACAAAAACCTGAGGAAAGCAAATTATTCACTGTTTTAAAACATCACTGCCAATGAATCTTTGATTGTTGTGCCAAAATCTGGCCTGTGATGAATTGCATTTTTATTAGCTACTTTCGATTAACTAAAAAAACCAAAGGATTCATTCAGATATATCGAGATACTTTATCTACTGATGAGTGTATGAATAACTTAAACTGCAGTTGGCTCACCATGTTGCTCTTTGCTACTACAGCTACACACACAGAATTGTGCAAGTAATTTCTCTGTATGGAAAACTTTTAAGAACAATATATCAGACTGTTTTCATCAATGGTAGTTTTCCATAACCTATGACAAGAACTCTCTCTGACAGCAGGTTATCAACTAATTTGATTTTCCATCTGATATCCGCGAAGTCCAGCTCAAGCCCTCAAGTCTTATGCAGCCGTGTTAAAGAAGCTCTTGCTGAAGCAGAAAAGGTATCTAGTGTGATTCAGTGCCATGAAATACTCTGAATGATTGAACTACCTTGGGATCTGGAGGCAGCAGAGACAGGTCAGCGTTGCACTCCTCATAGACCAATTAATACTCCCTAAAAAGGAAATGAATTAATATTCTTCCATGGTGCTGCATGGTTCAGCAAAACCATAGCAGCTCTGCCCAGTGGAACAATGACATTGCCAGATTCTCCAAATCTGCCCCATCAGACAGCGCTACACCATAAGACCTGCATGACAGGGTCAGGAGTCAGACTCACCCTCCTTATAAAAGGATTACTGGAACAAATAAATGTGTACAGACAAGACTGATAGTGTTTTTGTCAGAACAAAAGCAAGAACAAATTGATGCAACCTGAGAAATGAGGCTTTTCCTAGTCACTTTTTCTGGTAATTTTTATTGATGCAATAATGACAGATGCAATAGTTATATTTGAAAGATGTTTATGGGGCTAGAATACTGGTTGTAATTAGGATATATATTGTGCAAAGGAGAGAAAGTAAGATGAGGACAGAGATAATATGTTTATAAGGATTCTATTTTTAGAAAACGATAGTCTTATCTCCTACCTTCTTGACAATATTATTTCAGTGTATTTTTAACAGTATTGTTGCCAGTATTATTTCATTTTTTACCTTAAAACCACCCCATAGACAGTGTTACTGTTTTCAAGAAGACCTAGGGAACAAAACTGCAGCTTTAGTCACCACTCTTTTAAAATTATAACAAAGGAACAGGAAAAGTTCTGCACAACACTAATATTATACTTTTTAAAGTTTGAACAGAACTGAAGGCAAACACACTAGAAATCCTTCAAATGCCTTCAGTAATAACAGGAGGCAAGGAGTTTAAAGAAAGGAGGAAGTTCTGAAATAATCTAAAATCTAAATTTTCACAGTCTAGAATATGAAAAAAGGACAAGTTTATTAATGTTTTGGACTTTGTCTTCAAAGCTGGGACAACAAACCCATCCAGAAGTGTGTGCCTACATTTGGGGCAGTTGCTTTTCACAGCGCAAGTGTGTTCAATGGAACTGTCAATGGTGCCTGACATATCTCGAGAATTAAGTGACTTTCTCATTCTTTGAGCATGACGATGCTGATTATCATCAGCAGAGACAATCTTAAACTGCTTCAGTAGCCTGCACCCTGACTATTTACAGGCAAGAAATAATACCTCTGTTTTCAGTCCTGTTCAGTCTTTGGCCTCTTTTCTTGGAGCACCAGCCAGTACCCATACGTGCCGAAGAGTAAACTCAAGTTATAACCTGAGTGTTGGCATGTGCATCCCATCTCTAAACATTCTGAGTGATGGTGATTTTTAATTTGAATTCTGTAGCTGTACAGAAGGAGTTTAAATTAGTACAGCTTTTCAATTGCAAAGTGAAAAGTTTTCCTGTCTCTTATGCATGTGATACATTTTTTTTTCTCAAGTAACCCAGACCTATATATGTCTTTGAATCAGAACATGTTCAGTAACTACACAATGCATTTTTGCCAGCATGACACAGCTTTGTTGATAAATTGGACAAATATATTTATGGAGTGAGGTATAGATGCAGTAAACCCAGCCTCAAAAATGCAGCCATACTTCATATTAAGAAAATATAATTACAGACATATGATGTCATTCTTTTAAGTCTAGCCAGTTAATTTAAGGAACACCACAGAGACATGGGACATGTAGTTTCTGCAGACAACACAGCTCAAAAGTAATATCTCAGCTACATTTTTTATTTTTTTCAAATATGGGTACTGCTAGCATTTTCTGCAGCAGCTAGACTTGAGTGACACTTAAAAGAAATCACAGATTGAAAAGGTTTGGGTCTCTCTTTAGAGTTCTGAGATATAATAAGATTCATGCCAGTCCGGCAAGTCACATTTTTCTTTCTCTAGCTGGATGTGGGATTTATTCCAGTCAGAGGCCCAGGAGTGATATGGCAATCCATCTTAGGATAATTATGTAAGCACTGCCACAGAAGATCTGATGCCCTCAGGACAGAGCATGCTTCCAACTGCTTTGTAAAATTATCTTAAATACTTCATCAGGGCAGTTCACATACCAGTTCCATAAGAGTACTTCTTTCTAAAGCTTCATGGGGATGTGGGTGGGGGAACTAGTCCACACCAAGCTCATTTTTGGCACATTGAAATACTTGTGTTCGTGACGCATCTCATGGGATATATTACCTGATGAGATAGAAGTATAAAGTATAGAGTTTTTGGAAGTGTCCTAAGTTTGCAGCAGATTAACCATTTCCTACTGTTCACAGGGGAGCATCTTTTCTTATTGAGTCCTATAGGATTTAGCATAGGCCTTCAATTTTTATCCCTTACTGCTTTTCATCTCTTCATCCCATTTATATTTTTCCTTTGAGGTCATATTAACTATATGTCATGCTCTTAAATAACTAAACTGGCTCCCCATTTTCTCTTACGTTTTCAGCTCAGTCTGAGTTTCAGTATTGCTGTACCATGGAGTGTGTCTTTTTCAAGGAATTTTGCTCTTTGGACAGCCAAGCACAGCATGTACTCGTTATGAACACCAAATGACTGTAGGAGAATTTACTTGTATGAGCCCCATTTTGAGACTTTTTTCTAAATTACAGTCCAGCTAATTAAGTGGGCACCTATAGAGAACGCATGGCTACTTGGTGAATGAGTGCAACTTGCATGTACTTCATCTTTCAAGTGAGTGCAATGTGCCAAGTTTTCCCATTGCTTTTCTTTTATGGTACTAATAGCTGCATGAGTTTTTACATTAAATATGCTACACTTGCAGTTTTTTAAGAAGTACATTCTAACTGATATTTTTTGTTAAAACACATTACTACTCTGAACGTAAATGTAGTACTAAGTATGTTTTCATGAGAATTTGTAAATATCACTCCAAAACATAGATTATTCTTTTGCTCTAAGGTGTAGCGATCCATGTTAGGCAACATGATGGCAAGCCCAATAATTCAAGAAGTGATGTACCAGATGGATGGTAATCAGATCTCTCTATTTGCACTGAGTTAAGTTTCCCCCCAGAGGAGGGCCACAAGGATGATCAGGAGACTGGAGCACCTCCCATATGAAGATAGGCTGAGAAAGTTGGGGCTCTTCAGCCTGTAGAAGAGAAGGCTGTTTGGAGACCTCATAGAAGCCTTACAGTATCTGAAGTGAGCCTACAAGGATGCTGGGGATGTACTCTTCATCAGGGACCGTAGTGACAGGACAAGGGCTAAGGGGTTAAAACTTAAACAGGGGAAATTTAGATTGGATCTAAGGAAGAAATTCTTTACTGAGAGGGTGGTGAGGCACTGGAATGGGTTGCCCAGGGAGGCTGTGAATGCTCCATTCCTGGCGGTGTTCAAGGCCAGGTTGGATGAGGCCTTGGGTGACATGGTTTAGTGTGGGGTGTCCCTGCCCATGGCAGGGGGGTTGGAACTAGATGATCTTAAGGTCCTTTCCAACCCTAACTATTCTGTGATTCTATGATTCTATGATTCTATGATTACATGCACTTGTCTCCCTCAGGTGCCTCCTCTCTCCGCTATCAACTTTGTCTGCTAAGTTTGCAAAATTCTATTAAACATAAGCTGTGGCAATCCCACTGCAAACCCCAATATATCTCAAAGAATATTTTATTATTCAGTAACTGACATCCAATCAAAAGCTAAACCTTTCTGGTTCCCTGTTTTACAGTTGTGCAATCATTTTGCAACGTCATCCAACAGAAGATATCCAGTGGCTGACACAGCCTTCTCTGCCAGTAAGACTGAGGTTTAGGCCTAGAATCAGGCCACGTGTGCTAAGCTATTGTTTTGTGCAAAATACATAACTGTTGAAAGCTGTTAGCTTACTTTATTGACTTGAAAGCAACAAAGATTCATTGCATATTTCTCAGTTCTATTCTGTGAGTTTTCCCTTCTGTCTTGACATGAAGGCTTCTTTTAGTCATTCCAGCCTCTTCCTTAGTTCAAAAGCCATGAAGTCCGTAACCCTGCACTCCCTTCCCTCTTCTTGAGGGCCTTTGTTCAAAAGTGAAAAACCAATACTAGCAAAGAGTTCCTCTCTTTGCATTTTAAAACGTTGTTTCTGCTGACTTTCATTTAATTTTTTCCTTATTTTTTTTTTTAAAGTAAGAATTTAAGGAAGAGAGAGGATGGGTTTGTTTTGAGTCTTCTGAAATAGTAATAGTTCTGAATTTTACAATCTTTAATAAAACGATTCTGCAACTCCTTGGCTGCCTGCAAAAGTAAGAAAATACCGATTTAAGACATAAACACACTCAAATGCCATCAAGAATGTCATCATTATCCTGAACTAGGATTTTACAGTCAAAACAGTAGAAATAAAATCCCACTTATTTCCCCTTCTTTCCTTTTAAGACAGTTTTGTCAATATTATTGTGACCTTCATTAAAAACTAGAGTTTTCATACTAATCTCACATATGTGCTTCATTCCTTTTTAGAATACATCTTTATGGTGACTGCTTATGATTTTTCCCTACAAGAATCGCTTGAAATGCTACTTCTATCAATGAAATCATATACTGATAAAAGACCTGATTTTGATGAGTAAATAAAAATGAAAATGAAGTATGTATCTTGACAATAAAAAAGTTGCGTGAAAAATCATTTTAGTTGTAAATTTATGAGAATGATCACTTTATTATATCTTTTATTTGGAAATCAAGAAACACCTTATCATTTGTTTTGTACCACCATGAGGTAAACCTTATAATTATGCCACAAAAGGAGGAAAAATTAAATAAACCTTATAATTATGCCACAAAAGGCAGAAAAATTAATCTCTGACTTTCTTATGGTTAAGGAAACAGGCATAATGTGATAAAGTCTGTTTAACAAACTCCGTTTTCAAACCAAAGGGTCATCTAAGTTTTCTTCTTTGTAGTACAAATCCACTATAACATAATTTTCTAGGTTATAATACATGTGATTAAAATTCTTGTTATTTTAATGAGGAAAACATTCTTAGTTTTCTGAATAAGCCATAAGCCAGAAAATTTCATGTTTATATTCCCACAGTGAGAGTTCATATTACACAATATATTATCAGGAATGAAGACAAGATAATTATAGTTTAAAGGAAGCACAAACCCACTCTTTCTGTGGTAAAAACAAATAATTAAAAGGCTTGTAATTAGTTGTTTTATCCACAAATTTTAAAATTGTAATGTATACCAGCAATTTCAATGTACCTCCTCTAGAATCAAGATGCATTTTGTTAAGAGTTCATTCAGTTACTTGAAACTACCTTAGTGAAATTTTCTGCTTTTGTCACTTTATGTCTTTGCACATCTTTAGAGTTTTAAAACTTTAGTTTAAAAGAAAAAAAAAAAAAAAAAGGCTTAATTTTCTCTTCCTGTAAATCATTACACCTGCTAAAGCTGAATTCCCCAGGAAATGAGGTTTGAAGAATATCTTTAAAACCAGTTTTTCTGAAAATGAAGAATATTAAATTACCTAATGTAGGCAGTTCTAGGAAAACACAGATATGAAGCATGGTACTCCAACACTAAAAATTGAAGTGGTTGAACCCTACGAAATTTAAAATTTTCCTTTTTCAATGGCTGATGAGGAAAACAGTTCAGATCTGTCTCCTGTGTATGCAGGGCAAAAATGTATCAAATTGGACTCATAGAATCATAGAATTAGTATGTATGTTCCTTCCTTTTAATAACAAGAATCTGCACGTAAAAAGAGAAAAAAGTTTTATCATATATCAAATAGCAAATAAATTTTTTGTCTGAGACACTAAATCAAGAAGAGAGCAATGGGAAGTCCAGTAATATCAAGCATTTTCTGCCAGTGAATTAAATATTTTAATTAAAACAACAGCAAATATTTGATGATCCTTTGGTAAACTTGAAACAATCACTGTAATTTAATCTGACTCAAACCCAAACTATCAGGTAAAATATATTTCAGAATTCCTTTAAAAATATTTAAGAATATGGTAAAATTAGCAAAGCTAGGAAAAGAGCAAAAACATATCTATCTGTATAAATTATGAGTACCTTAGAAGTACACCATTTAAACCTCCACAACAGGATGGTTGTCTTACCTTTGCCTGTAATTCTATTCTTTTGTGTATACCCATTTCCTTCAGAATATAGATTATCATACTGTATTGCTACAGAGTTTTAATACTTATCATAAAAACACAGCAAGGAAGTTGGTAAACAAAACAAAACAAAATTTTTCTTCCTGCCACAAAGGTGTTTACTCCCCAGAATTATCATGTCAGACCAAGTAATCAAAGAGTCTTGTCCATAGACAAAAGCTTATTTCCTTACCTCAATGCTTAGCTGTTTGAAACATCAGCTAGCGTACTCCAATTCAGAGATACGCTTTGTCCTTAGTAAATGTCCCCTCCCTAGGTTTATTTGTAGCAGGTTGGTATGGAGAACTTGGCCTCTGTCTTGACAACAGCAACGTTAGTACACAAACTAGTGTCTACTGTTGCATATTTTGAAGAAACTTATCCTGTTCCAAGATGAAGTTTCATTTATTATACGAAAGCAATGTATCTGCCTGGTGGCTGCGTAGACAAAATGCCTTGCAGACCTTAAAAGTGTTCAGTGAACTGCTGAGTCTGCAGGATCTACTGCGGGCTTAGGGTAAAGTTTATTAGATTTGCTGCAATTTCATTTGTTTTTAATAAAATAAAGAGATTAAGTTGAAGATTAGGAAATTTTGAAATACTGCAGTCCAACAGACTACATAGTCTGTTCATGCTTTAGACCATAATCAAGATGACACAGAGATTAGTAGTTCCCTAGAAAATGAAAGCCTGATATAGTCCTTTATGGGAACCAGGAGGTATCCAGTTGGAATATTTGTGTAAATTCAATGTAATTGAAATTTACTGGGAGGTATTTATGTTTGCTAAAGGAACTGTCATAACAGGTTTAAGGATCAAGAATCATATATAGATTTTCAAACAGAAGAACTGTAAAAAGAAAGTATTCTTTTGTTCAGCAAATCACTTCAATGTCAGGCTGCAAAACAGAAATTAAAAGAACCCTCTACAACTAATGCGTATTAAAAGAGGAAGCAGAATACTGGTAGTGCTAGATATCGCTAATAGAAGAGGGGAATGCAATCTATGAATACATTGCTGTATTAATACAAAGATGCTTTTATACATTATTAAAAGAAAAGTGTCAAACCTGTAAGTTCTACCTGGAGCCAGGCATAGGGGTAGGGCAAGGCATTTATCTGGATTGCAAGGTGACCAGGACAGCCACCTTGCAACCTGTCTGCAGGACAGACTTACTGATCACTTATGGCTTGAACACCTTACAGCTGGTGATCGGGTCCTTGTGCCAATATGTGATGTATCCCCAGCATGGGAGCTGCATTTGAATGGCTCAGGTGATGCAAGCTGGCAACTGCTGGCATACAGTAAGTGTGGTAACTCACAAAACACACTCTGCAGGCTAGCTCAAATACTGCATCAGTGTTGCTGCATTCCCTGCAGACAGTAACTTGTCTGGCAAAGAAACAAGGTTACAGATATAGAGAGAAGGCTCTCTAAGTGCTTAAGCTCCAGTTTACGATGTGAACAGCAGCACCACGTAATTCAGAACTGTCCCTTACTGTGTCAAAATGTCACTAGTTTCCTAGCATATGAAGCCACAGTGCTGGCATTAGAAATAACATGTTTTTCTTTTGGCCTGAGGGGGAATTGAAATGCCTCTCTAAATAGACCTCACTTCTTGCCATAAACGCTATAGGCTACGAGGATTAAAGGTTTTGACTGAAGGCAGCATTCTTTGTAGAATTAAAAAAGAGGAAGGAACAAAAAAAAAAAAAAAAAAGGAAATAAACCCTGCACTGGTGTGTAAGAGCAGCGTTGTGTTCTCTGCTGCCCATTGCAGAATGTTTAACAGTTATGCAGGTTCAGCTGCTCAACAATTACCAATAATGAAAAGCAATGCAAATTATATATAAAAGTATATATATATTTTAAATCTATATATGTATGTGTATAGATATCTATAACATGTATATACACACATATATGTATGTGTATATATTTCCATGTGATATCTACAATATAGAGTGGATGTGTATATACACACACATTTTACCTGTCATTCTGCACCTTGTCTCTTGTTCATAAGCAATATTATTAAATAGTTTGGGTATGAGCATAGAAGCCAAACATTAATTGGAAAGTGTTTTTCTTACATGTCTTGTATGGATTCCTTGATTTTATTCAAAACCAGAGTGGAATTAAGAATAAAAACATTACCAAAAAAAAAAAAAAAAAAAAAAAAAGAATTTTTGTTATTATATATATGGTGCCACAAAACAGTTTTTTTAAGAGTCAGTGATCCAAGACTGAAATAACTATCCAGTCTGCATAAGCCAATAAGACAACTTAATTTTTGAAATACATTGTGCTTTTGCACTTGTAAGTACAAAATATTGAGCTACATGATACATTTATGAAAAGCTTATCCAGACATCATAGAAATATGCCTTCAATAATAATGATCTGTGAACCTCCTTAGAGAAACACTCTCACCCACTCCACATGAACAGCTTAGCCTTCTACTTAGAGGTCTCCTTAGGTTGGTAGAGTACAAAAGATTGACCATTTTCCTTTTATGCTGTCAGCCTATGGAAAGGCAGATGCAATATTTTATAGCCCTGCTTCCGTGTTGTTCTGTGAACTTTTTAAGTGATTCATCCCTTGGTACAGCAGACAGCAAACCCAAGATGCTTAGTGTTGCTTTAGAAATACCTGTCAGGATGCCCTGCTGGCTGAGGGCTCCCTGTGGGACAGGGACCAGGGGGTCCCCAGGTCCATCAGGGCAGGGCTCATTACACCACTCCAGCCAGGAGCAAGGCAGCAAGCAGGGCACAAGGTCTAGCCCCAGACCCAGACACCAGTGGCTTCCCAGGGCATGAAGTTTCCATTACTTCCTGGAGTTGCAGAGTTTGAAATACCCAACAAAAGTCTTTATTTGCAGTTTGCTGGTATTCTTTTTATTTCCAACCAGGCTGAATCCACATACACATTAATATCATTATAAGTTAATGATACTTTGTTGAACATATTTGACTGAGGGTTGAATAATAGTTTAGATTTATTTTCGTTATTTCTGATTTGATGTCATTATTTCTCATTAATGAAAGTGATATCAGACCTAATCCTTTTACTCTACATCTAGTCATTTGTTTCACAACATGACAACAGGAGTTCTGTAGGCATGGACCTAATGCCAGTATATTATTTCAAAGCTGCTTTGTCTTTAAAATAAAAAGTGAAATTCTTCAGCTATGGTAAAATACCATGACCCCTCAAAGAACATGCCAACAATTCAAGTGAATATAGTAAAAAGAAAAAAAAAAATAGTGACGTGGCACTTGGGCATGACTGTCAAGATAAACAGTCAAGTATTTACGAAGCTGCTGCTCAAAGCAAGGGGCATGAAGAGAGTAATTTATGGCCCTGACCCACTGATTTCCCTTGCTCCCTGAGGCAAGACATTTGGAAATATAATGTAAAAACAAATGCTGAAAGTTAGACATAAAAATCTATTACTCACCTATGAATGGCATGATTTCCAAAGTTCTGCGTATTCTCAGATCCCAGTGACTTCATCATGAATATGGATAAGTCAGAATCTTTGAAAAAAGGCAGATCACATACTTAAGTACCAGAGAGTGACTGAAACATATAACTGACATTCAAGATCAAAAATACTCCCTTTAAACATTGCTCATCCAAACATATTCTATATCTCTTCTATATCTCTAAAATAAATGTGGTAGCACGAAGAGGTATTTGTGAGAGCATGTTGAATTATATAAATATATAATATTAAGTGTATGAATGCTATTCTTATTATTTGGGGAGAGGGGAACCTAGAAAAAGACAGTGGTTTGGAATTTGGAATTTGAAACTGTATAAAATAGTCAATCTGTTATGCCTAACACTACTTAACCACAAACTTCATAAAAATAGAAAAACACAGTTGCTTTTAGAAAGCTAATAAATATTTCCTGATGTGCACACACTATGAGTCTTGATAATCACATGCTGATCCATTGTATGCTGTTACATATAGTAACTGGATTATGAAAAACAAAGTAAAAAATCCTACCCCTACCAACTCTATAGTCCTACTCTTTTTTTTTTCCTGTTACATTGAAACAGGCAATAAACAGCAGTGTAGCATCTAACTGAAGAAAACTTTTATAACATTGTTCTGCTTCATGTGCTTACTGTTAACAAAATTTCAGCAGCTTCTTTAAAACTGTTTCTTTTGCTTGTACATTCAGTAAAAGGGCCCAGAACTGTAACAACTTCTGTTCACATGCACTGTCCTGACCCTTTTCATGAAATCAAGCCTGGTATGATCAGGCAAGATCAAAGTAAATGGAAAACCTGTTTTTAATTACAAAATATAACCAATAGCTTTATCAGTGCCACAGAAAGTCTTCTCTCTTTGTGTTTTTTCAGTTCCCCACTCCAGTTAAAGAATAGCTGAACACCACATCTTGTGTTGTGCTGCCATTTTGTGCTGCTCACGGCTTGCACATGCAATGCTTCTAACAGGCACCACAGTGCACTTCCAAGTAGTTCAGTTTTGTGAAGTAACAACTAATTGATAGAAACAGCCAAACTTTTTTCAAAAGCAATAAGTCCACTAAATTTATTTAGGAAATAAAGTATAACACATATATCAGTTTATTCTTTAGCTCTTTCTCTATGCCTAAATCCAACTCTTAATTTCATGTTCATGTTTAAAAATGTACAGAATTAATTGGAAGCAAACCAATCCATAATAGAATAAATTTACCATAAGCAGAGAGCTTTTTGTAATGCACATCTATCTCAGTGCCAGTCCTCTCCCTCACTCACAGCCTGAAGGCCACAGAACAGCACTGTGCGCAATGTGTTGACTCTCTTGTTTCACAGCTGTTCTGCCTCCTGCTGCTGCCAGCGCTGCTGGCTGAATGAGGAATGGACTGTGGAGTACTGCTTCAGGTTGTCTACACTGAACAAGAACAGATGAGGTATTCACTTTGGGTTGGTTTTTTTGTGTGGGGTTTTTTTTTTTTTTATTTTTTTTTATTTTTATTTATTTATTTATTTATTTATTTTAATTTTTTTTTGGAAATTTAGCCTTGCTCTGTCTGGAACACTAACCAAGAAGGAGAAAGAATGTTCCTTTGGCGCTCTGGAGTTCCCATAACCTAAAGGCACCTGAAGTGTGCCCATGAAAGTGCAGTTCTTTGACTGCACTAAAATGAGGCATCTTAAAGCTTTGCAGTCCCAGGGCTGAATTAGGAAATTTTTATCACTTTTTGATAAGATAAATGAAACTTTTTCCTTCCCCCTTTTTTCTTTATTATTTCTGTATTTAACAATCACAAGCAGTACAATAATTGGGGCAGGAGGGCTGGAATAGTACAGTCTCTCTCAACAGAAAGGATTCCAGTGTATCTTCATTCACTGCTGTGTTCCTATTGATCTTCCTTAGAAAAAGTGGGACTATCTTCTGGAAAGCAATGATCTTGAACTACAGCTAAGACTTACAGTGTAGAGGTTACTCAATGCAGATTCCTATGTATTGCTGGGATAAAAAGGGTTAATGCTGTTGTAGGCTATGTGAACAGGGAATGAGCAAACAGCATAGCAAAGTGTTTGCATCTGACGCTGATAAAACTCCCTAATAAAATCCTACATACAGTACTTAAGTGGCCATTTTTAGAAGAGTGTTGAAATTGGAGAAGGCTCAGAAAGGAGTTGCAAAAATAATTTCATTGCTAATGAAAGAGAAGTTTGAGAGGTGGCTTGATTACAATGTATCATTCATGAAGAGAAACGAAGAGGGTGTACAAATGAGCTCTTTAATCTAGTGGTGAAAAGCATAACAGAAATCAACGGCTTGACAGGGAAGCCAGACAAACTTTATCATTGCAGGTCTTTGGGTCACTACAGAATGTCCTTTTATGAAGCAACATGAACGACCAGGCTTGGTAGGGATTAGAGTGTGCATTCAGATGGCTGTTACAGGACTAAGCTAATCACTTCCTTCTCCTGAGAACTTAAGTGTGTCAAGCAAAGCTCCCTCTTATCATTTGTTTTATAGTCTTCCTGACTATCAGATACAAAGCAGGTAAGTAGGTTATTTATAAGATGTTTTGTAGGTAGACGGTTCATAAAATTAAACCACCTGGCGATACAACATGTGTGTGTATATGTGTATGCATGCATGTGTGCATATACATGTGTGCATATGCATGTGTATGTGAGTGATTATCCTTGTCAGAACCTCTGCTTGTTGAACAAAATGGTGTTTAAAAGCAACAGCTTTATGCAGGCACCATGATTACTATGTCCTTGAGGTAGCATAACTGCATTTTATAACTCTTGTTCAATAAGTTTTTAATAAATATAAGCTTTCACTGGATTTTTGTAAGAAAGAGTTTTTTGCGTCTTGAGAGAAAAGTACATTTTTACTACTGCCAGTTTGTCCTTTATCTCTTCTCTTCCCCTGATTTTCTGTGCTCATATGTAGGTAGAGTGACCCTCCAGCTGTCACTGCCAATAAAATATTTCAGGAAACCAAGTGAGATTAGTGTTCTCTTTGTGGGATAATATGGTGATAATATGTGACCCTCAGTTTCTGAGCAGCTTCCTTCACATTAACCACAAATGAGCTGATTCTCCAAGTAACACAGAGAAACTGAGGTGTCTGAAAGTTCTGGCTTCTCTAACCTCTTCTCTGAAAAATTTCTATGAGAAAGGAAATTCTTGTTCTGTTTGAAAGTCATGGTTCCTGGATGTTATTTCTCCTTTAGACCATGTACTCTTCCCAGCTGTGTGTTGTTCCATGAACTAATTTCCTCCTTACAAGTGGAGAAATGGCAGCTGGTGAGATTTGCTTTAGAGTGTCTGCGTAGCATAGGAATGGGGCTGACACAAAGGACTAAACTGAGAAATTGGTGGGTAAAAAATGCTTTGGGGAATCTGGTGCTAATGAAGGCAGCAGGTTGTGGGATGCTTGGAGTACAGACTTCTTGATTTTGGGAACAGAATCACAGAAATTAGGTTAGAAGGGCCATATGTAGGTCATTTTGCCAAACCTCTCTCTCCAAGGCAGAGACAATTTAGACTGGATTGCTGAGATGATCACAGGAGAGGTCTAAGTGTGTGTGTAACCTCCTTTTTGGAAGGAGAATTAGAGCTAAAGACTTTATTTTCTTTTTCATTACTTCTCTGTATCTCATGTTTCTTTATATGCCTACTGTGGACCACATAGTTCTTCAAATGTTGACTGAAAAGATCAGGCTTGTCTTCAAGCTGTTACAGCTCGGAAGTTTGCTGGATAGTTTGTATTGGAGCTACAATCTGTACTAATGACCTCCTGATCTATAACAAGTGATCGGTCTATGAATCCAGACTGAAAATTCCCAGTAAATTTTCTCCTGCTATGTTTTAGATTTAAATACCCAATTAAGACTAAAATAATAAAATCTTAGGATCATAGAATGGTTTGGGTTGGAAGATCCCTCAAAGATCACCTAGGTCCAATTCCCCTTCCAAGAGCAGGGACATCTTCCACTAGACCAGGTTGCTCAAACCTCCATCCAGCCTGGACTAGAAGATATCTCCAGATCTCCAAGCACAGGCAGCTTTCATATAGGTGAGAGGAATTTCTGCTCATCCCCAGGCACCAGGTAGCTGGCAGCAGATAAAGAGGGTTTTAAGAGTGTAAGAACATGAGAATGGCAGTGCCACAGGTCCAGCCATTTCAGCAAATGGTGGGAAAGGGGAAATTAACTGGACATTTCCAGAGAGATCCTTCTCTTGCTGTGGTCTTCTCTGACTCTGTAATCAGATGGGCAGAGAGTTTCTGAATCAGAAGCTTCATCCAGACCTTCAAGTCTGCCACGGAGAATGTCATCTATGAATTTGTGTGTTTGAGTTCATCTTAAGATGATTTGAGATGTGTTTCACAGTTTAATAAATGTGCGAAATCAGTTTTTATATTTGTCATTATTATTGTAAGATAATTTTATCAAATGTTCTGTGGATTCTACACTGGGATAGTCCTTATCTATTTTTCAGTCTTTTATAGATATGTATATATCTTTCCAAACTGCAGAATCACAAAGCGTTCAGTCAGGCTTTAGAAGCTGCTTCATATTGTTAGCATTCCTGCCTCCCTTTGCTAGCAGCCCCGTATTCTGCTAGTTCATCAGTTTGACTGTGGCCCATAACAGTGAAATTTTGCCTAGCAATCACACAGATGCTTTTGCTGGATACATCTTTGGCATAATGATGTCTAGTTTTACTCAGGGGACTGATATACTTCTCCAATCTAGTTTCCCATCTTACTACAGAAGAATCATGAGTATGTGTAAAGCAGAAATGTAGAGGTAAGAGCACCCTTTCATATGCTATATGTGTTGTGGGTTCTCAGCTGCTAGCCTGGCTTGGTGCTGCTTGTTAGTAAGATCAATGTTTTCTTTCATGTCACTAAATATTTTGGTGTCATTACCTTCAAAAGTAGGCAGGATGTCCATGAAGCATGCTGCTTAATAGCCTGTTTTAGCAGGGATTGCCTTGAAGCAGGTTGGTTGACTGCTGACAGGGAGGGAGAAAGACATGCATGAAGCAAAGAGTATTTACTGTTGAGCTGATATACAGGGGAACAATAGAACTGTAGAAGGTTTATGAGACTGGAGAAGAGACCGATCAGAAGGAAGTTGAAACAATTAATTGTTCTGGTGAACTAGCTGAAGCTGGGATTGAATGGTCCCCACAAATGCTAAAGGGAGAAAGTATGGATGGTATCCTTAGGAAACAATCTTGATTGGGCAGGGAGTAATCTTGCTGGCTCTCAGGAACACTGTCTAGACTCCAGCTGGAGAAGAAACTTCACTCCCATCTACACCTCTGAGTCTTTTCACTAAGTGAAAGTGCTACTGGAAGAGTCATAACCTGTTTCCAGCTAATCCTTCCTCATTCCTTGATTTCCATGTGCTGGCTCAGCATGTAGAATCTTCCTACTCCATTCTTTTCAGTTCTGAGGTTAATAATAAATAGTTGCTGACAAGGATCATGCCAGCTATTCCCCTCTCAAGGAGCTCATTGTTATAGGATCCTGCGAATGCCAAAAAGCATTAATAGGTTCAAAAAGGACAAATGTAACAAAAACCAAACCAAGACAAAAACACAAAAAAAAAAAAAAACAAGCCCCAACCAACCAACCAACCAAAAAAAATCAACCAAAAAAAATCAACCCCCAAAAGCCCCAACAACAAAAGAATGAGAGAGAAAAATATTATTTCTTGTATTTTATTTCTCACACTTTTTTTACCCATAAGAGTGTGTTACTGTCTGGACTCAGACTCTGAATAGCTTGAGGAAAAATACTTGCTATATCCCATTATATACTTTAGTATATGAATTCCATTTATTATAATGAGCAGAGAATAGTGAATAAGATTTTAAAATACAAAGATGATCTCAGGAGACAAAAAGGAGAACTCATTTTTAAATACTTGGAATTTAGGAACATATAAAACAACTTTATAACAATGGTGACTTATAACCCTAGGACAATGCTACAGCTGAAAATATTAAGTAAAGAGCTAAAGAAGTGTTAAATACTTCTTATTAGTAACAAAGCAGTAATACCAGTACAGGAAAAAAAAAAAAAAAAAAGGTTAATAGAATTTTAACATTTATAATTTATATTGCCTTCTTTAAAAGAAATATTTCAGGAAAAGTTCCTTTAAATTCCTGGAATTCTCTAGGAACACTTTTGCTCAGAATGGTCTGTAGAAATTAAACAGTTAAAACATCATACCTGTTCTGAGAAGTAAATTACATTAAAATTAGGTGAAGGGATGGAGAAAATGGCAGAAAAAATTTTTAATCAGTCTGAATGAGAACACGTTCTTATGAGGGAAAAATAATATGTAAGCATGGAATTATATATTGTGTCACAATGTATAAAAATAATAAGTGGATTTTTTTCTTTTTCTTTGGAAATCTTTTTAGGTACTTTCATGTCTAACATTCTTTCACTAGTGTGTCTACCTTGTTCTTGTTTCCTTGTTCCAATACATCTGTTCAGCAGCCTCTAGGAGACACCAGTCACATACCTAGCCTGTGTTTTGCATGGTAGTTAGTTAATTAACTTGACAGGAAATTCTGAAACACCAAAGAAACAGTCTGAAACTCAGACATTTCAGGCCATTCTAAGAGTAAATGACAAGATTTTGTTTCCACATTAAATTTGTTCGTAGTAAGTACTGTATACTGTGTGTACTAGCTTTCTCAGGCATTACTGAGAATTATTAATTTCACGTCAGCTATTCCAGCCTTGACAATCACAGATACTTTGCCAGTTACCTACTGCCTCATAACCCTCCCCTTTGCAGATGGAAATAAAGTGGTTGCTTTCAAAGTTTCCTTCAGTAAGCTGCAGACATGAAACTCACAATACGTGTTCTGTGCTTAACAGGAAAATTGTCCTTTTAGTGCTGCAAAGAATTTTAACTTTTACCTTAATAGTGCTTCTTATCATAATATTTGCACACATTTTTAATGTAAGCTTGAACATTTGATTTCATCTTTTCTTTTCTGAACAACAACAACAAAAAAGCCCTTAGAAAAGTAACTGTATATTGTAAGAAAAAGGATCAGCAAGAGCTAACAAGTACTCCATTACCAGGAGATAATTGCAAAAGCCATTTGAGTGAGATGAAAACCTGAATGTGTTTTGCCACCTGAGAATTGTGGGTTACTGTGCATACACTTGGAGTGGTTTTATTACCTTTTAAAAAAGAGCTGGTTTTAAGATTTTGAATGGGAATGACAAAAAAAAAAAAAAAAAGGCATTTTTGTTTAAAAGAAATTTTTAATTGAGCATGAAAACCATGAAAATAAAAGTAACTTGGTATTATTAACCAGTGTTTTGCCAGTGCATCTGGTAAAACTAGTCATAAAGGTATGTAACCTACACCTGAATCATAACCCACAAGGAATTCACATCAGGTTTCCCAGCTCCAGTGTTACCCTTAGCTACCATTTTCCCAGTAAAATTCCTCTGGTAAACTAAATCAGACCAAGGCATGGGGTTGAACACTGGCATGCCATCATCTGCAGTGTTTAACTTCTAGCATGCCCGACCAGGACAGATGATACTTTTACAGATATTTCTCAATGCACAATTCTGGGAGAACCATGCACTAAGGAGAGTTCCTAGTAAGCATTTTGGATGTAGCCACCCCATCTGAATTGATGTGTACGTCTCTGTGGATGATAACACCATGCCACCTGGTCCCACAGGCTGATGAAGCAGCCACAGGCTCTGGAATCAGGCTCCTGCCTGTTGGTTGGTGCTTATATCAAAAAGTCACCCACTGTTTTCTTTTAAAAGGTCTGGGATGGCAGTTAACATTTGTATAATAGCTTGTTGGTTTGCTCATTGGTACTCACCTGGAATGTGGGAGATTTGGGTTCAATAACTTCATCAGCCCTGCCTCAGGGTATCCAAAACCAATAACTCTTAAATATAAAAATACAGAAGCTGTTCTTGAAGCGACGAATGGAATCTAGGTCTGCCCACTCCCAGATAAGTGCTGTAGGCACTAGGCCACAGAGTCATGTTCCCTCTTGCACTCCCTGTTACATCTTCCTTGGATATGTTGCATTCTTTCCTATACAGACATAGGGTTTACAACAACAGCAGCCCCCACCTTTCCCAGCTGTGTGGCTTGTGGTTAATGCACTCTCCTCGGAGAGGGAAGCTATGGCTCTTAATCTTTTCAGGTGGAGGATGTTGACTGAGTCTTAAATGCTCCTCTAGGGAATTCATGTAAAAGGAGGTGATGATACAGCTATTACCCTTTTTTTAGAAGAGGACATGTGCCATCACACTTTGCATGGGACAAAGCAAAGTTACAGCATGCATGCTTGATGGCACAGAGCAGCTCCTTCTCTTTGGGTCCCTGTCAGCTCATGGCCACACACACAAGCCTTCTTCTCAAATGGGGCAATTTCTGGGCACTGCGCCCAGGGAACTTTCCAGTCAGACAGAGAGACAGCCAGGTAAGTGCACCAGTGGGTGGAAGGTGAATGTGAATTTCTGAGGTTAGGTTTGAATCCATACCACACCCGCCCAGGTTCTGCCAGGAGACTTATGACCTTTTTGGGGATGTAGCCCCTCCTCTTTAGGAGGAGAAATATCTTCACCTCCTGGGAAGTCAGTCCTGTTGCAGTTACCCCCATTTTTATAAATTTGTCTCTTTCTTCTTTTGATTTTTTTTTCTTTAGGTTGGTTTCTCATGAAGGCTTTCTCTGTTTAACCGAAGAACGTTCTAATATCAGGTATCTTCTTCTTGTACAGTTGCTTGCAGACAAGGATTAATCCTGTTCTTAAGTCTGTTCTGTTTAAACAGATTCTGATCGTCAAGTATCTCACCGTAAGACATATTTCAAGGCCTGTGAATCCGTCCCACAGTGATTTCAACACAGTCAGCTGAGATTAAGTGATTTAGATAGTGACTTCTGAGATTTCTAGATTTATTGTATACAGTCAGGAGGTGGTGATATCATAGTAATAAATGTCAGCCAAACTTGTTCTTTATGCTTATTCTGTGAAACAAAGCCCTTGGCATTCCAGTTCAAAATTAGCAGAATTCTGCTCTCTGATGGATTTTTAAGGCTGTACATTAAATTAGTAAGTAAGGATTCAGTAGTTGGAAAGGAGTTCCTGTAGAGAAAAAGTTTTCCTCACAGAAAATGTTATTTAATTGGTCACAGTTAGCCAAGTGGGAATTGAAAGTGAATTGACCTCTTGCTCAACCAATTTTCCCTCTGGAGAATGACTTAAAAACAATGTTGATGAGGTGCAGAAAGATTATACTTATGTCATCCGTGACAGTGAGGTCTTTCAGTGGAGCTTGCCACAATACATTTGCAGTAGAAACCTATGTATTCTCAATAAAACCTAAATTTTTGAGACTTCCTTGTGTGTGCTGAAGTGTACAGTTTAATACCTAAGATCTAAATTTTTAAATGCACATTATATATATATAGTATCTTCTGAATGTATATTTAAATATATTTTCCTACTTGAAACTTGATATAATGACTTCCAGTTAATACACCTGAAAATCATTAATATTTTACATTAGTTTGGTTTTATTTAAGAACCTTGCATTCACAGATGAATATATTTCTGTCCTGAATTTCTTTATGCTTTTTATGGTGATAGCACCCATTAGGTTGGTTGTGATGATTTTAAGCATGCTTATTGGAGGACCAAGCTGCATAAGAGATAGGAATATGACTCTGCTTTCTACTTTGGAAAACCTCTGAACACAGAATCTAGGGTCACAAATACAAGATGCTGGAACACTTTTTTCCTATTAGCATGGATTTCTATTAAAAGTACTGTGAAGAAAATATCCTGATCTTCAGTTGCAATGATTCAGGACACTACTTCACTGTATTTTAAAGCATAATGCTTTGACTTTGCAACAAAATAAATTACAAAATGTGTGCTCCTGCTATGCAGTACTCTTATGCTCTCTTAATTCCTTTCTTCTTACATGATCTTTAATCTGTGAAAACTATGTGATAAACCACATAAAACTGTTCAATAAAGGAAAGAATGGGACATCAGAAATGGTATGTTGCTGAAGAGACTGTCTAACCATGAAAACATTGATCCTGGAAGAATATTTGGCAAAAGGCACCCAAATAATAACTCTGAGCATCCAGAGCATTTTTGCTTGGTGAAATTATTTCTAAGTTACACTGAAATGTATTTTTATATTATTTGTGTGTTCATGTCCTTTGTATGAGTCAGAGTTCTGTGATTCTTCCTGTCTGACATCTGTATACCAGATCAAGTATACAGTTATGAAGTAGAGAGATTCAAAATAAAATACTGCTATTAAATTATGTTTTAATTCATCTCCAGTGGAGTGGAACTAAAATAGTTTGTTTGCGTATTCTTTAAAGGAAAATAAGTGTTGGCATACTTTAATACTTCCTGTGTGTCCCATCAAAAGATGTTTTATCACAAACATTGCCTACAAAAAACCAATAGCTGCAAGAGTGGTGTTAAAACTAAATTCTTGTATACTTGTAGGTATTTAAGATGTCAGTAACTTTCTCGTTCAGGCATCTTAGTTAAATTAGCCAATCTACTTTCTTTTATTTAAGTGTTTAGCATATCTTGGAAATTAGTTTACTGGGTGAGGGGTTTTTTTGTGTGCGTGTGGTTTGTTTTGTTTTGTTTTGTTTTGTTTTGTTTTTTTTTTTTTTAATTAATAAAGAAGAGTCCTGGAAGCAGTTTTGAGAAACGGTTTCATCATATTAAAGTGGATAACACTACTGGATTTCTTTCTTTCGTTGTTGCTTTGCTATGGCTAACTATTCTGTATCCCGCAGTCAAGAGAACTACTGGAGTAGCAGCATAATTTGCTTACAATGTCAGACATAGGATAAAATTCCTTGCTAAAACAATCTGGTATTTAGTTCTTACTGTACGCTTTTGAGAATCTTACCATGGAAATAACTGGAATGCACGATATAGTTGCCATATTGCACCTTCCCCAGGAAATTCAGCTTTATTAAATGTATCACACTCAGGATGAGGTTTTAAAGAAGCCTCAATCCAAAACTGAATCTTCATCTTTACTCTTAGATAAGTCACAAAACTTATTTGTGAACACAATCCGTGTAAGCAGCACATGCAGACCTGGTAGATAGATGCTTGGCTTCTTAGCTGGATGCACAAACCTGTTTGTCTTGACAAATTTAAATTCACATGTACACTCACTAAAAAGAACTGTTTAAAAGCTTATTTTAAGAGCATATGCCTAAAAGTGATAGCATATTTGTTTCATGACTACCATGGTGCTAAAACATGATTATTTTTCTACAGCTGAAATTAATAAATGTATACCAATAGTAGAAACATTTATTTCAACTGTAAAAATTGACTCTATTATTGGTCAGGAGCTGTCAATCAAATTAACTTATTATGCACTTGAAACTCATTAACAGTAGAATACCGTAGTTGTGTATATCAAATGACTGATGACTACAGCTGTGTGAAATTGCTGCTGAATATGTCAATTACCTTGTGAAATGTTCACTGTAGATAGATTTTCACTCAAAAATCATAGTTTTAAAATAGTCTATTACAGTCCAAGGTTACCTCTTGTGATTATTTTATGTCCCTGTTTTGCCCTTTCTCTTTCTTTGGTTCCTCCTCCTCCGAATTCCTGGTGCAGCTTTGTGTGGATGAAGATGAAAGAACTAATTGATTTCCTGAGGATATTGTGGGACAGCAAAAATCAGCTGCTTTTATATTTGGGGTGCTTGGGGGGCTAACTGTATCAATACTGGTGCATGTTTTGCTGATAGATGACCTTGTGTAGTAGAAGTCAAAAGTGAATGCCACTAAGACAGAACAAGCAGCTGGAGAAGAGCCTTTACCTTTGTTCTGCAACAGCCTTCTGGCCCTTCCTGGTCAGGATGAGTGGAGCAGGATTTGAACTTTTTACTGAGCTAGTGATTAATACAAATTCCAGTGTTTGCCATATTTCCCACTTCACAATTAATTAAATTCCCTTGGAGACAAATTAGAGAAACATTGTACATCTTTCCACAGACGTTTTACGTGGCCAAAACAGTAACTGTTCCTGTAATTTGCTTATGATATAATGAAATTAAGTGATTTAAATAAATTAACAATGGATCAGATTCAGCTTTCAGTAATTGCTAATCACTGCAGGACTGATATAGCAGAAAATAACCTATGTGGCTGCTAGCCCAAGAAAGCTCGATGGGACTTACTTTTGTCTAGCAGGGATGAGCTCTAGCAACTGAGGAAGCTATATTCCCTCTAGTGGGCATAACACTCTGAGAATAGGGGACATGACGTTGTGTTTATCTTCTAAATAAATGAAATTCACAGGTGATAACACATAAAGGATGTAGAGCTATATTCTTGGGAAATTTTGTCAGTAGTTTCCCATCCTTCCTTAGAGTCAGTTACTTCTTTCCTTACATCAAGGCTTATGACTTGGGAAACAATTTGGGAAGTTAACACACAAAGACTTCTGTAGCTAAAAGAAGGTTGGGTTTACTCCTTAAAATGAATCTCCTAACTTGAAGAAGAGATGGAATCTGAGTACCAGAAATGGTTCAACAAGTTGAACCCTCCTCCCCTACACACCCATCTGGTAGGCAAACAACTCTACTTTTCACATATAATGTTAGCTTCCTATACTATAAAACATAGTAGACTGTAGTATAAAATACTATATTTTGCTCATCTATTTTAGGGTGAGAACTAAAAATTTTCAGACAATGATTTTGTACTGTTATTCTGACTGTGAATCTTTTTGCCATGATACTGATCCTAACGAGGTAAAAAGCATTAACAGATTCAAAAAGAAGGACACCTTTATTCCACATAAACACACTGTGCATATACAGGTCTAGCTCAGGTCTACTGGTTTTGAGAGGGTGAGGAGTATTTTAGGTAAAAGTTTATCTTAGATTTGATTCATTTCTTTTTCTGAGCATCCCAAACTGATCGTCAGAGAGAAGGTGCTGCCAGGGTGCCACTCTATCAGACCCAATATGGCAGTTCTTCTGACACCAGGTTTATTGTTATTGTCTTATTAATGATTACAAAGACAAAATACTTTACTATTGCAACAATTATAGTGATGTCAGCTTTAGTATGAGATAGTTATTACTTATTCTGTAGGATCATTCTAACATGAGTTTCTGTTTAGACTAGTTGCCTAAAAATATTCCTTCTTATCAAAACCCCCTGAACAATAAAATAAGGAGTTTTGTCTAGTATTCTTTCCAAGTAGGTCTCAAATCAGCATCACATTTAATGTGGTGCTAAGGGTTTCTACTAGCCAAGGAAAAATATTGAAATGGAGAAAGTGTCAGTATTTTCTAAATTATACTGATATTTCCTCCACTTTAGTTAAGGATATCTTAACGAATATGTTTTAAATAAAAAATTCACCCATGAATTCTCTGAGCTAAATATTTCATTAACATTCATTTTTAACACAGGTTTGTAGAAAGACACAGGAAATTCAGCAGCTTTGCAGCACGCCTTGGCTGAGTTTTAGTTGGATACAGATGCCACACAAAATTTTAAGTGACACACATGATGAAACTAAGCAGGATGTTGACATGCACAGCTCCATTATCCTCAGCTATAACAACACCACTCTGGAGTGGTGTTGAAAGCAAAATTGTAGTGTTTCAGAAGGGTCCCTATAAAACTCTGAGTTGCAGCTACATTTTATATATATTACAACTGTATAATCCAGTGATACACTCAAAGACTGAGCTGGTTGAAAATATAAGTATTCAGGCTAATTTATTTCAGGATTATGGGCTTGACTTAAACACTTATACAAACCCACATACTTCTGTTTCAGTGCATCACAATGATATCCACTTTACCCACAGTAAACCAAACTGCTCAAAGTCTTAAGGTGGGAAATGGAAGGAACTGAGCAATTAGAAGCCAGTCCCACCCCCAGACAGGGTGGGGTGTGGGTGTGCGAGGTGCTGCTGCTCTGTTGCCCTCTTGTGCTTTACCCTTGGAGACAATGCACCAACTGAATCACCTCTGCATGATCTGAGATTTTTCCCGGACAGGGCAATCCAGCATGTGCAACGCTTCTTCCTTCAGATGTCAAGGGATGCACAGCAACCGTGCCAGCATGCTTGCCTGGTTTTAAGCCAGTGTCAGTGATCGTGCTGATATATCTGTGTTGCATTTGGAGGGGAGTCAGTGGTCAGGACCCTCCATCCCTGATGTTGGTGGTAGCTTAGCACTTTTCCAGATATGCCCAAACAGGCTGCTCATGGACTGCCTGCAGTCAGGTCTTAGGCGACCTGACAGGTAATAGTGTGGATGGGATAGTACATGCTAGTCAGCTGCTTGCATGCACTCCTGAGACTGCTTTTTAACAGCAATGTAGAAATACTTAATGTAGGCAATTATAACAGGAGTGAATCTTCACCTTTATAGAATGAAAAAAGGCTTGCACCAAATCTCAGATCTGAAGACTGACCTCTCATTTCAGACTCTAGCAAGATGCTTTCCTACCTGCGAAGGATAATCACAACTAGCCAGAGAGAAAAGGTCTGACTGCGATGTTTAATGCTTTTCAGGGTGTGATAGTTTCTAAAACAGTAAGAAAGAGGAAAAAAGAAATTATTTTCTTCTTTGAAAAGAAAACCTCTAGCCCATACTAGATAAACCTGACCTAATTTTTATACTAAAGTATTCTCATGAGGCAAGAGCAAGCCAATTAAAAAAAACCCAAAACAACAAACCCAAAATTAACCCAAACCCCAGCATATAAAAATATATATAAATGTATATAATTCATATCAATAAAGAGATAATGTATATTTATATATAATCTGTATAATAAGTATAACAGATAGTAAGCATATATTTGCACTTCTACCAGCGTTTAAACTTTACTGTTAGTTTTGATGTAGCTCTGTTTAACACGCACTAAATGCTTTAAAGCAGTAAATCAAATGTATTTCTCACTGCACTGAGAGAGTTACTAACAAAGGAGTGAGAATATTAAAACATGCAAATCTAGGAAAAACACAGGCATTATTTGTTACCTGCACAAGAACTACACCAGCCTACAAACAAGTACAAATAGCAGCTTTTTGAATACGAAACATAATAAGTAATAATCAGTATCTTATCGCATGATAGCCAAAGGCACTGACATTTGAACAGCATGTCTTCTCTAAGCTCAGATAGCTTGGTAGCACGTATCTGCAAGTGCTTAGCCATGTTAACATAAACCCTCATTAGACAGGATTAAGCAAGAAACAGTGACAAACAGGGTGGACACTAACCCTCTGAGGAACCAATTCAGGCACTACACACTAATTATCCTTTTAAATTACTTTAAGATTCAGGGAATGAATACCAGTGTATGTGCATATGACTACATGGGGAATTGTGTTTTACATACTATAACCTGTTTGTATTTTGCAACAGTTTTATAATTATTTCTCCTCCATAATCAGTTGTCAAGATTTTAAAGTGTTTATTCTTCAAGATCCTTGGGCAATGATCAGGTCAATGATGATATTTAGATATTTTTCCCTGTTAAGAGGAAAACTTCCAGGAAAGAATCACATAACAGTATTTCCCATAAGTGGCTATCAGTAATCCACATTAAAGATGCAGTTTAGCAACAGTAATAGGCCTATGTTCCAATATTGTGAAATGCAGTAGCTTTCGCTGTAGGTTCCATTACAGGAAGTCCTGAGTAAAGACAACCTTAAGACATTAATATAATATTAATGGAAACACTTCAAAGTGCTTATACATACACAAATTCCATCTTAATTTTTTGTTACTGATTTTCTTATGTAAAATTTTCAAAGAAAGCTTATTTTGATTAATAAATGCAAGTGACAATAATTTTTTATGCATTTTCTGACAAAAAATTACTCAGAATTGCACACAAAAATCTTGTGCATTAATTTCTGGTTACACTAACACAGAATGAAATCCTGATCTTCTCACCTCTGACAGAAATGTTATTTCAGATACCTTTTACGAAAGTCATGCCATAGACAGAAAGAAAAAGAATTAAGACAAGGTTTGTTCAAAACCTGGTATTTCAGTCAGCAAATCAGTTGTGAAAATCTGTCCTTCCTACTCTTTCTATATTAAGCAATAAATTTGTTTGATTTCATGGATCATCTGTGCAGAAATAAGATAGCAGCAACATGTACAGAGAACCCAGAGGTAGAAACACTTTTACTTCAGCCCAGTAGCTAGGAGGTAAGAAGGCATTTATTAGTACTGACTGTTGTAAGCATGGCCCTTAGTGTAGCATCTGTAGGAATATTATGCATGAGACTGTATCTATGTGAGAGAGGAGAATTGGGATTAAAACATGGATGGAAAGGTGGTTGAAAATGAAAGGATAGAAGAAAAATGCAAGAATGCCCTGTGGTAGAATCCATTATCCTAAACCCCAGTCTTGGGAACATAAGAACACCCTTGGCATAAACAGTTGTGTTAAGGTCAAGTGGGATTAGAAGAATATACATTTGGATGCCTGGGGCTATGTCACAAAAAGAAAATATTAATTAAAAAAACAAGCTAGAGGTTTTACTTGCCCTCAAACTACTTTTTCTTTTAATACATTCTTTGCTTTTTACAGTCAGTGGACTTGATTTTGATCTCACTTGTATTGGTTTTAATCAGAATAACTCAGTGTAAGCCAGGGCATTGTTCTGACCTCTAATCAACCTAAAAAAAGGGAGAGTCTTATTTGCAGCATATTGCTTTAGTACAGCTGGTTTAAACAAGGCTACAGTTGCAGTTGGTAAAAGTTAGGATGTAACAACACTAATCTGCAATATGAAAAAGGGGCTGCTGATAGGGCGAGATTTCATAACGTTGTCTGGTTTGGAGTCAGGGTTGAAGCTGCTGATTCCCTGGGAGTGCTTTTAACACGGAGGTCACCTCGGGGGCTTATGTTATGTTTACCTGACCTGAGCTTTTCCTAATCTACATACAATAACAGTTATACATTTTCCTTCAGTTTAGCTGGTCAAGATCAGTGAACCAGCTGTCCTCAGCTCTGTTGCCACAGGACTTGTTATTTTCAGTTTCTCAGCCTTCAGTTCTGACATATGCTCCTACGTGTTTGTGCTGGCTACTTAGGAAAGGCTTTAAAGTGCCATGACAGCTAAAACAACAGATCCTCAGGACCTGTAGGCTCTGGAGTGAACAGAAACAAATTAAGCTGCTATGGGAGTTGAACTGGGATAGGTCAGGAAACCAACATGTTGCTTTGCTGAAAAGGGACAAGAAAAGATGAGAACAAGAATGCCTTGATCAGAGACTTGCATGTGCGCTTTCAAGGGGCAAGTTTTGTTATGTGAACTCACATTCTTCAGGAACTAGGTTGAGACCTTTAACTATGTTTAGACTGTGACCTGAACCATATTTGTAACAAGATCTTCCAACTCAGGAGAGTGACCGCATTAAATTGTTGTCATTTGACTCTTGCTGATTTACTCTCTCACCCTGCCATTATATGAAACGTCCTCAAGCATGCACGTAATACCCTAATCCCTTTATGAATTAGATACACTTGCTTGTTTATTAAAACTGGAAAAAGCATTTTTTTATACAAACTTTAAAAATATTTTCTGTTTTGCAGCGTGATGTCAAAATGCAAGAATTGTTTCATTATTGTAGTACTAAATGTAATTTTGGCCCACACCCTGCAAAATTGTGCTTCCATATTGTATAGCATTAAAGCAACTCCATGCAATCTTTCCACCTACTTATGTTAGTTTAAAAACTCTATTATTTCACCAAATTTATCTTGTATTCCAGACTCATTATTGGAAATAATAGAAACTTATAATCTTTTGACATTTCATAGATTGTGCCTACTTATTTTAATGGTAAAGTGTAATGATGTACCATGAGCTGATGAAGGGCTGCCCCAGGAGGGATAGTGAAAGAAAAGAAGAGGTTGGAATGCATTCTTGTACCATTTCCATTTCTCAGGTTTGTATTAAATTCAACTTGAGTGTCATTGGTTGCAAAAAACCTCATATTTTTAAGCTAGAGAAAGTAAGTATACTGCATTAAATAGATTAGTTGATCATTGTTTATAAAACCAATTGCTCAATAAACACTTCATTTTCGTAACAGAACTGATATTCAACTTGTTGATTTGTATAAACAATATGTATGTTCTTAATGTATATCTTTATCTACAATAGTAAACATAAGCAAACTTTTGCCTATCGTATAATGCCCCTAAAGGCATTATGGGTTAACGGTGATTTAATCCCCTTATGCATGCATAATATGACAAGCTTTGCATAAATGATAATAAATAATTGGTATGTATAAATAATTCATCATTTATTTTTGCAGTAGAAATAGAATTCTTAGACATATTTTAAACAAAGGGAATAGCAAACATGATCTCAATCAGAAAAAGGGTTAAATCACATCACACAAAACAATGTTTCAAATAATCAAGACTCATGCATGCAACTTATATTTTTATGTCTTTCATGCTAGCATATTATATTGCTAACTTGTTCTCAAATATGGAACAATATGCATTTAAGAGCATCATAAAATAATGGAGGAAATAAATGTTATATTGAACATTTAATCTCAAAGAAGAGGGAATAATATCTCAGAAAAAATAAACGCATGTACCGTGTTCTCTAGAAAAGTGGACAGTATAGGTGGATTTTAGTTTTTTTCTGGAATTAATTTTGGTGTTTTGGGGAGATTCTTCTAACCCTCCCAGTGCAGCTAATAGCTGATATAATTTTAAAACGTTAATAATTGTAGTAATTTCTTTTTTGACAATAGTTCTACAGTTCCACAATAAATTATTAATTGGATCACTTTTGGTGGATGAAGTAATATCCTAAAAAAGGAAATAAAAAAATACAGTGTTGCTCTAAATAGGTAATAGTTTTAGTAGTTAGGAATCATTATGATTTCAAGATTCAATGTGTATAGCAGTGAATTAACTTCAAATGTAATGCCATCCTTATTCAGCAAGATAGATACATACTTAAGTTTAGCACATGCATCAATCTCATTGACTTTACATTATTCTCTCCAGAGTATATTTCTTTTCATTAGGAAGACACTGATTCTTAACTACCATCAAACCGCCGACTCAACTTGCTTCAGTAAGTCCCTCTGAAGCTTCTCAGAGTCTTCTCTAATTTTGACCAATATAAAGAGTGCTGGCATTTGCAAATGTTGGCATGTCATTTCTTAACCCTTTCTACTGACAATTGTGTTTATGGCTACATATATCAAGTAGGGATGATCACAGTATCTAAGGAAATTAAAGATGCTGTGAAGAAGGAAAACCCTACAATTACTGTTGGTTTTCCCATTAATATTAAATATTGCTAGCTGTAGTAAGGAACTGTGAGATACATAGATATTAATGTATTACTGTGGTAAAAAAAATAATTTTTATACATTGATTGAGCTTTAACTATTTTCCAATCAAAAGCAGAACCTGAGCTCTCACCTCATGACAGCTTAAAAATTATATATAATCAATGTCAGCTATTTTGAAAGTACAAGTTAATGCATTTCTATTATTTTTTTATAAGCCAGAGAATTGTGATATGCACAAATTTGCCTTTGCTCCTATCATGTCAGGCCACTCAGTGGTCTCATTATACATTATTCATATTTTTAATTAGTTTAAACCAATTTCCTGATATTAATTAATAAATCCTAAAAGTTTCCCTATTTCCCATTTAAAATTAGATAAGAACTCTTGATACTATCTGATAGAGTAGCAAATTTAAATAAAATATTGATTTTTTGTTTTGTTTTTGTTTTGCCAGCAGCTCACCTAGAATTTAAATGTTTTGACTGACTATTTTGCTTGGACCTCTTTCCTGACACCTCAGCAACTGACTGTGCCTTAAAGGGCACAAGACTTACAAAGCTCCTAGCTTAAATCCAACATATTGAGTCTCAGCATTCCTTCTCAGCTGCCATCTGACCCCAGAGTCATCCGAAATCCATAGGTTTGTTTTTCTCTTATGCGTTCAGCTGCCTTCACATAGAACTGCCTGTCCCTTGGCCCTGCAAGAGCTGCTTCTTCTCTTGGGAATCCCAAGTAGTTTAGGCACTCAGGTAATATTGGAAATCTTTCAGGCTCATATTTCCTCCACTTACCTCACCAGCACCACCCAGAGTGTTAGATATTTTCCTGGGACATGTAATGATTTGGCCCACTGCAAAGAGACACAAATGCAGCAAATAGCAGTCATTGTCTGTTGTCCGGCAGCTCAGTGGTCAGAGCATCCACACATGATGAAGGATGTGTGCATTTCATTTCTTCTTTCTCTTGTGGATTGTCTACTCCAAAGCCTATGTTTTATGTGTGGTTTTGATTCCTTGGGCTATGGCTATTCCATGTGGTGTGGGACAACACATAATTTAGGATATCAGAAATAACAAAATCATAATTCTGAGGCAAAATAATTTTAGATTTGGCTTCCAGTCTCTGATGCACATTTCACTATTTATACAAAATAGTCATTGGATCAGGGTGAGTGACCTCCCTATGCCGTCATGCTTTGCAACCTGTCTGTGCCTGTGCATTCACCTGAGCATTGAAAAATGCAAGCTCATATCCCTTTGGGCATAGGAAAGAATTGGGACCATATCCCACACCTCCTGTTCTGTGGAAGAAGCGTTAATGAGAAGTCTTTTTTTCAGAGATCAGCTTTTAGGACAGGGCAGCACTTGGCCAAACCAGGGCCATGCCAGAACCAGAAAATTTTCCAGAAAAGGTCAGTCAGGGACTGATGGAGGTAGGACCAAAGTAATGCAGATTTAGATGGCTGCAGCTTCACAACATTCTGTATCTTAAAAAATATGCCTCCTCCTCCTCACCTATTTGAGATCTTTGGTTTTGGTGAGCTGCACATGCAGCTCCCTAACACAGTAGAAAAGGTATTTTTTTCTATTCTCAGAGGAGGTTGTTTTCTGCAGGGCAGTGAAATAAACGGACACACTAGCAGCAAAAACATCACAGTGCAAAGGATGTAGCAGGAGTGAGTGTGCAGGCTAGCAGAGGATAAAAAGTGGAGACAGAGCTGTTAGATCAACCCATCGAGTACTCAGCTGCACCCTGGGGTCAAGGCGCAGACTGCTCTCCATGTCTCCTGTCGAGGAGCGGAAGGAGCTCTTTGCCAGCAGGCTGACTTTTGGGACTCCCATGACAGGCATTTCTACTGAGCTGAGAGTTGACTGTTCTGATGAGCATGAAGGTAGCTAGGTTAGGAAGTTTACAACACTGATAGTGTTACGAAGTTCAGACCGTTTTTTTGATCTGCCCTATAACATGAGAAACTGTTTTAATAGGACAGTATGATGACTCCACATACAAGGAAATTATTTATTTTTCCTTTAATTTCTATAATGCTTTGAATTTTTAATTTGTTCCATAGAAGTTGAATTATTCAGCATCTTGAAAAAGAGAGTTCTGGTTCCATTAAAAAAAAGGAATAGTTTGAGAATATCGGAAATGTTCCTTGGAAGGGGGTTGTTTCTGATATACCTCAACTTTGCCAGAATGATGTTTTACTTTTTAAGAAAGAAAATATATTTTATCTCACAATATGTGTAATATTATTTAATGTGGGATTGAGAAATTATCAATTAGGCCTCATTCTTTTATTTGCTTCTATATGTTATAAATTTCAATATAATTGATAGTAGCTGTTAGTTTCTTTGCTTTCTCTGGATATCTTTGCTCCAAGAATAAGAAAATAAGAGGCAGTGTGAGTAAGGTCATTAAAATTATATGTAAAGAGGAAAAACCTGAGTAAACATCCAATTTTAACTGAATGTTCTCTTAAATTGATAATTTCTTCATGTTTTTTCTTTGAGGCATGCTGAACAACAGATACCAAAGCCTTACATTAAGAGAACCCATGTAGGTTATTATTTAGCTTCCACATTGACTTTTCCCCTCAAGTATTACTTCTGTCTTAGCCATTTAAAAGAACCAGTGCAATCATGGATGCCACTTACAACCTACACAGTGGAAATTAAAGCCTTTTAGGGAAAAGATATTTGGCTGATAAAAACCTAGCTCCTTAAACTGTGGTGTGACATAATATTTCTTTTGGCAAGGGGTCACTGGTGCTCAGCGTACATCATCACTAACTTATTAGATCTTGAGGCAATTAGCTGAAAACAAACAGAAGAGACAAGCCCTGTATTGAACTACAGAAGCCAGAAGAAAATAGCCTATGGCACTCCATTATTCCAGAGCTTCATCAAAGGCTAGGCACTGGCTGCAGTTTAAAGAAAGGAGAGCATTGTTTTCATGTAACATCTATACAGTATAGGGACTTTACCATGTTATTTTACTACTGATTCAAGTTACATCCGAACTTGCCTTTTTTATAATAGGGCAGTGGAAAGAACTTTTCAGTTTCTACCTAAAATAGTATATGCAATGTATCGCTTGATTAGCTAAGGATTAAAAATCCAATTAGATATTTTTCATGGGAAATCACATGAGGAATTTTGATAACTTTTACTGAAAACTAAGTATATTAAAAAATTATCTATGATAGTATGCACCAGACGAAGAACTGAATCTAAGGAATCCATGGAATCATCTAAGCAAACTGACCATTACCATTTTGAATGTAAATATGTATTACTGAAAAAAAGATTTCAACCTTAGTTGATATATTTTACTAATTTCAGTAAGAAACAACATTTTTTCCCCTACAGGAAAAGATAACCCCTTGAGAGAAAATATGTATTACTGTAAACATGACACAACTAAATGTTATCATTAGGCTACAAGGGCTTTTTAATTATTTTTCAGTAATGTGCTTCTCAATGTGTTGTGGTAAATATAGTGGTAACAATAGAATGTAGCTTCACTCATATATGGTAAAAATTAAGAATTAAGATGAAAAAATATTTTGTGATTCCTATTTAGAAAAAATCTTATCAAAAGACAATTTAATTCTTAATTTTCAGAAAAGGAAAATTATTGTTAGAGGTATCTGGTTGTGTTTGCCACTTGTTTCTTTTCTAGCTATTAAATTGGCAATCTTCTTTGCACAGTGATTGAATCATACTAGAATATCACATACCACAAGTTTACTTTTTAAACACAATAAATCTCTAAATTAATTAACATTTTAAGAAGCTAGCTGATTTAAGTTGAAGTTTTGTAATACTTCACAAAATCTTTTTCCTTGAGCATGTATTTAGACATGCAGAATGTCAATATTGCCTTCCTTACATCTGTTTTTTCTCTCTTCCTTACCCAAAATAAAATAAAACTAAGACACTCTAAGTACGTAAACTGAGATCCTTAAAGATATAAAGGAATCCTTTGTGTCAGTAGTGGATTCTGATCCCAGAGCCCACAAAACATAATGCTGAAGTTTTGCACATGATGGTGTAGGGTGGAGAATGAAGAGCAATGGCATCCTTCTATCTTCTTCCCCCTTTCCTATAGCTTAATGATCAAATGATTTGTAGACTACCTTTCTCCCAGTATAGGAGTTACCTTAAACACATTCTGTATTCTCTTGTCTTCTGCATCACACTGCAAGGCAATTAACAGCTACTATTCTTAATTTTACTGAAGAGCTACTAAAAACACAACAGCAGGCAGATCAATGAAGGCTGTCACAGTAGTATTTCACACAGCCTTGTCTGATATTTCAGTTCTGAGACAAGATTGAGGCTGTAAATAATTTTCCATGTTCTGTATAAAGAATTTTGTAGAAAGCCAATGCTTTTCTCATAAGGAGATGTAGAGAAGTCTAACTGAAAAAAAAAAAAAAAAAAAAGCATGTTGCTGGACATGCAGTATGACTTTCATCCTTCTTTGGAATTAACGCTTGTAAAAGTTGCTATACTAAAATAAAGAAGAAACAACTGTGAAAGTTATTAGTCTATATTTATTTTCAAAACCAAATTTTTTATTTGCAATCTTCCCTGAACAACACAAATGTAAACTTAGCTTTTTCCATAGTAATATCTCCTTTCCTACTACTTATTTACTATTGCCAGTCCTTATCTTTCCATCTCTTCAAAGTTGCTGGAGTGATTTACAATAGTCTTGTAAATTTCATGTGAATGGTCTATGGAATGCTAGGATTTTGTCAGATTTTTTCTCACAAGAGACTTCAATTTGTTCATCATCCCTTCCTGGTATCTAGTTTCAAGACATGATGTGCAGAATTACCTCTAATATCAGTTCTGCAGATACAATGCATTAGCAGAGAAAATTAGACACAATTCCTTTTAGATCTGATGTGCTGCCATTGTCTTTAAGTTGTCAGGGTGTCGAATTAATGGCAACTGGAGAAGGTTGCCATGACTTAAAGGATCCCAGTAAAAGGAAAAACAATCCTTTATATTTCTTCTGAGGAAAGGAAGACAGCTGTTACATATCGTTCTGCTGTGAAGCTCCCCCAACGTATTTTTACTTTGTTATGCTAGTAGAGGAGATGTATGTATGTATGTACATATATGTGTATGTATATATATATAAAATTCCTCCCGTAAAATTAAAACAAAATAGCATGCATGTGGTAAATTTGACTAAAAAAAAAAAGAAAACCAAGACAGAAAATCTATAATTTTAAGCTTGATCAAATACAGGTTTTTATGATGTGTTACTTTTAAAAAGCCCGTTTTCCCCCAGCCAACCTGAAAATTCTATTAAGTTTCTATTAAGTTAAAACCATGCATAGGGTCATAACAAAATCTCATTTTATAAACATAAAAATGGTGGCAATTGCCTTTTAAGAAAAAAAGAAATCAAATCACATATTGAATATTTTTTGTTCTCCTAAGAAAATTATAATATTTAATTATTTACACATTGGGAAGTTTGTTTTTTGTTTTTTTATTTTTTACTTTTTTCTCCTTAGAGTGTGGAATTGTAAATAAGAATGATCTTTTAATTTCTGCAGAAGAAATGCTTTCTTAGAAAAACAATTTGAGAATGACATTCATACAGATACAGGAAGTTCACAAGTGACCCTAGAAAGGGTAGACAAGCGTTCAATGGCTTCTTGTGGGTTTGACAAGGGATTTTCGCATAAACTCTGATTGAGCTGGAGAAGTTAGGGGGTCTGGAGTCCTGGATGTATGGTTGTACAAATTATGTGGCTGAGAACTTTCCTGTAGGTAGAAAGACAGCAAATGCTGCTAAAATCCTTAGGTGAAAAAAGTTAAAATAAGCAGGCTTTGAAATATATCTAGTCCTTTGTCTCTGTACTACTGAACATCCTCCAGAACCTAAAGGCACTGAAAATCTTCTACCTTGAGCTCCAAAGTAAGGATCTGTGGGGACTGTCTGGTTAATCATCCAAGCTGAGCTCATCTGCTGAGTCAGAGGATAAGGAAATAATTGGTTTCTTAGGTAACAAGCCCCATATTAAACAGAATTTTATAAATCAAAACAAAACTCTCAAATTTCATCTGAAATCTAAAGTATGTTTTAAGACTTTCAGACTTAATGTGCTCTACATGTGATACGTATCTCACTAAATACCCTGCCCTGGTCTGATCTAACAAATGTGTCCAGGGAGTATTTGGCTGTACCTGTGGTATTTTGGAGTGAAACTGCCATGTTTGCATGAATGACTGAGATAAGCTTCACTCAAAAATAAGACCAGCAATGTTCAGATATCGTGCAATTGGAGTGGAAGGATTCACAGCCTCTAATGTTAGGTTACATCAGAAGCACAATTCTGAGATTGCCTACTTTTACAATGAAGACCTGTAAGCCTTCTTTCATGTAAAACCAAATACTAATTCTGATCCTTCCTCAAACTGCTTCCTTATACCAAAGAAATTTACAGGTACTTAGCTCCAGCCAGATAGCTTCTCCACATCCTAGTTATGAGCTAGATTTTGTGAGAGCCAGCTGGTAACCACAGGGACTTCATCAAAAAGCCCAGCACTGATACCAGGAACACAAAGCTCCTGCTGCTGGAAATAACATTGTTTCTCATAGTGGTCTTCCACTGAGCAGGGCAACTGCCAGAACACGCTTTCCATGAAGGATCCATTGAATGAAGAATATGTTCGTTTCCCCAACCTGATCAACTTTTTAAAAACCTAGCAAGAAGCACAGCAATGTTATCAGCTTGCCAGCATCAGCTGTTCAAAATCAGTTGGATGGCTTATAATTGAAAGCAGAGATTATGAAACTTTGATATTTTTTTTCCATAGCAAAAATTGTTAGACCTGCAATAAAAAAAATCTGTATTATCACCATACTGACAGACAATGTTAGTTTATCTTCATCACAGATGCTTATTAGTGACAAGTAGATATAAGCTTGCCCAACTTGGAGAATCCATTACATGTTTTCAAATGCCAACAGTCCTATCATTCAGAATGAGCACCTTATGACAGCTCTCAAAATAAAGATAAAAACTCAAGGTTTTCCTTGAGTGTGAAAATCCCAAAATTGTAGCCTCAAAATCCTGTGTGAGGTAGGTGACTGCCTAGCTCAGTAGGAACCTACATTCACAAAGGACTTTTCATTCCAATCTGAAAGGTTCCCTGAGCCTTCACTTGTGTATTGTGTAGTAGAGTTACATTTACCTGAGGAACTTGCTTCAAAAAATTAAGCATACAACACCTTCATTAACTCAATCATAACTGAAATTAGAGAAGAAACTCTGGAAATTAAAAATAAAAAGCATTAGGGTGTTCATAAAAAGCAGTTTCAAAAGCTGTCTTTCTTTTATAAGTGACTGAATGCCCTAAGAGCATTTCAGATGATTTAGAAAGGGCTTCACTCTTACATTCTCACTAATGCATTGATTATAGGAGAGTCCAAAGAGGACTATGAGCCTTTTCTGTAGAAAAATGGAAAACAATGCAAGATCTATGAAATCAGCAATCTGTAGGTACTCAAGAGCATCACTTCAACTGTATGACCAGAGCGTGGAAGGCAATAACTCCACATTCTGGTCTCTGGTTCTGGAATTATATCTACTTCGTGGATTAGTTTTATTCTGATAACTGTTTTAATTAAGACAATATAATTCAAAATTATGTGTAAAACTGAAATTAGGGTGCTGATTGGGACTTATAAACTAAAAATCATCTCCACTGATTTTTTTCCTTTTCCCTGAGAAAGTTCTCTTACTGTCAAGGTGTTATGTAAAAAGTTATTGCAAAAACTGGTCATCCTTTTTTTTTAAAAAAGAGAGATGGTTACTCACTTCCTGAGAAGAGCAAATGTAGACACCAATCTTCAGGAGAAAGTTCTGAGCTCTAGGTCAGAAATGAATAGTAATGCTTGAGAGCATAATTTGCATGCCCAAGCTCTAGAAATGGTAGAGCTTCAAACAGATCTCCACTCACAAAGTACATTATCATCTAGCTTTAACTAGCTTTCTACTTAACGTGCTCTTCTGTCTCAGTTAAGCCCTAGCCCTCCACAGTCACACTAAAGGATAAATGCACCCCTAATTTCAGGTTTAGAATCTGCTGTAGGTGTTAAACTCCAGAAAGTTAGGCTTTCCTGACCAGATCACAATTTCTTCAATATTTTATTGAATGGAATCTTAGCCAGAGGAGTAAATTCCCAAAGCTGAAAGCAATTAGGAAGGACATCTTTTGAAAGGATTGAAATCAGAAAAAATAAATAATCATATGAAACCTTCTGATAACATTTTATTAGACTCCCAAAAGTCAGTATTACAACTGAGGAAAGAAGGAAACAGAGGTTATGAAAACAACAGCAAAGTGGAGATGAAAGCAACTAGAAAAATAATGAAACATTTGTAAGAGTTGAAAGAAAGGATAAGTTAATTGCAACAAATACAGATGCAAAAAACTGTAGAAGTCTAGTAAAGGAACTGAAAGAATACAAAGAAAAAATAATATTTAGCTATGAAGAACTAGGAAATTTGTAATTAAATTGAATCAGAATTTGTCCTCAAAATGACACAGGCTCATTGCTAGACAGACACAGTTGATTCACCAATAAAAATGTGGAAAAGGCAAAAGTGCCTGCTAAATATTTGCTAAATAAAGAAAAATTTATGATTTTAAAAAAAAATGTTTCTGTTGCAATTCAGAAATGCCCTATAATAGTTATTTGATTAATATGGAACTCCTAGGAGACTGCAAGAAAATGTACACGGGGAGGAAAGGGTAAACAAGCAAAGTAGGATAAATACAGTCATGTTAAACTCACATCAGTCCTGAGGAAAACAATAGGATGACTGGTATGAGACTTGATTAATAATGAAAAGAGAGAAATATAATTAATGCCAATCAATGTAGCTTTATGGAAAATAGATTTTGTCAAACTAATTTGATAATTTTGTGAGATTACAAGTTGGGTTGATAAGGTAATAATGTTGATACTTAAACTACTACAGGACATTTGGTTTCACACTATGAATGTATTCATGCCGAAGTTTAACTCCAGCTGGCAACTAAGCAGTACCCAGCTTCTCCCTCACTCTCCTGTGGGGAGAAAATTGGAAAAGTAAAAGTGAGAAAACTTGTGCATTGAAAGGACAGTTTAATGGGCAAAGCAAAAGCTGTGGAAGCTAGCAAACCAAAACAAGGAATTCATTCAGCACTTCCCATGGGCTGGCTGGTGTTCAGCCATCTCTAGGAAAGCATAGCTCTATCTTGCAGGATCGTGACTTGGGAAGACAAATGCCATCACTCAAGTATCCCCTTTCCTTCTTTCCCCAGATTTATATGCTGGACATGATGCCATATGATACGTGATACCCCTTGGGTCCACTAGGATCAGCTGTCCCCTCCCACCTTCTTGTGCACTCCCAGCCTACTTGCTGGTGGGGTGTGTGAGAAGCAGAAAAGGCCTTGACTCAGTAATAATGAAAACATCCTTGTGCTATCAACATGGTTTTCAGCATAAATTCAAAACATAGCCAGGTTCAAGCTGCTGTGAAAAAAAAAAATCTAGCCCAGCCAAAACCAGTACAATTGGTCAAGAAAGATCCAAATCAACATTGTGCACATTAAGTGGCTTAAAACTTGTCTAACAAACCTCAAGATGTAATAATAAATGGGATATCATCACCAAGTAGTTCTGTTTCTAATAGGACCCTATAGAGCATAGTCTTGAGCTATTATTTCTGAAAACATTTATTGATAATGTTGGGATATTACAAAATTAACTTCTTTGAGGCTTATAGAAGACAAAAAAAGACTGGAAAGTTAAAAAAAATCACAAGAAACAAATTACATAATCTATATTTAATAGAAAGCTCAATGTATGTTCTTATCATATGTTACTCATACTCTTGGCTCCCTTGTAGCACACCTTTGTCTCAGGTGCCTGGCTTATACATCAGTTGTGGCAGGGTAAGGTCAGGCATAGGATAAATTCTACAGTCTTTTTCTGTAGTGGATATCAGGGTTCTCTGCTTGGCACCTTTTCATCACTCTGGCATCATCAGCTATAGCTGGGGAGAAGAGGAACTGGATTTGAGAAGTAGTTTTCGCCAAGCAAATGTGTAGGCAGATGTGTGCCTTGCTAGTCAGCAAAAGACCTCTGAGAGCTTTGACTATGTGAAACCCAGGACAGTGTGAGCTTCTCTAAGCAATGTTGTAACTTACCTGAAGGGCTTGGGAGAGATAACTTTCATAGAATATAATAGATACTGAGTGGTGCTGCTGGCACTGTGTGTCTAGCACCAAGTAGCTGCACATCTGGCAAATCTGTGACCACCGACAAAGAATGGTTGTGTATGAGAAATCTACTGTTTTCTTTGAACACTGCTCTAATCTTTGGAAGTTTTCCTGGTGTGCAGTCTTTTCAGAGGGTTTATCACAAAAGGCTAGACTCAGGCTGGAGCAGTCCATGTTCTGTATCTGAGCTCCTACTACTTCAGTAAAATGAATTCACTCAATGTTTTGGGGGATTGGCTCTGAAGTGAGGCTCAAAGCAAAGGAGGCTGCAGAAAAAAGAAGTATTTTTAATATAAGTCTATGTGTTTTGTAGGCTTGAAGCACCGTGTATGAGATGTTACAGATTTGAAAACAAAAGACATACAAAATTAAGGAATTATTTCTGGCCCTGATATTGGCAAAAAAAGAGCAATCACTACCTCAAAAGCTGATAATTTCCATTAAGCTCCATAATTACCATCTGCTCCATTTTCAGATATGATTGTAATCATTATTGCTCCTTTCCACCTTCAACTCTGCCTCCCAAAAGTTTCCTCCTTCTTGTCTTTCCTCCTCCTCCCATGATGAAAAACAGGCACTGAAATTTTTGGCAGGTGGTGGTAGAAATGCAGTACTCTCTACTATCCCTAATGTGTCTAACTGTGGGCATAATAGCATGAGTTCCCACAGCAGGCCCTTAGTGAAGGGACCGTTGCTATGTGGTCTGGTCGTCACTTCAAGGACCTGAATGGAAAACAAACCTGAAGGAGCTTGTGCTACTTTTTTATTTCAGAAACTTCTTTCCTAAAGGAGCCCAAAGTAGTCTGCTTTGACATGTTCTATTCACATGACAGAAACCGTGCAAGCTCCACTGGGCAGACAAATATACAGTCCTTTAGCTGGCACTTTTTCAGCTAGAAGCAGAGGCATGATAGTCTTCTCAGGATCATCTGCTGGCCAACTTTTCTAAGCATGCTGTTGCATAGTCTTATCAGAGACTTTACAGGGTGGAGCAAAGAAGTTTTAATCAGTCTTTGAAGCTTCCTGACATGACAAAGAATAATTTTGCCATTCACTTAAACTCCACATTTCAGGCTTCCCTGTTAGGCTCCTCAGACACAAATGCCTAGCAAGGCCATGTTTTGCAGCTTTTACCTATTTCATCATGCTGACTAGAATTGCTAGCTGATCCTAAAACCAATGCTTACAGGAGATCTCACTTCACACAGTTTTCCCCAGGCATAGTACAATTGTAGTATAAGGTAGGGAAAGGGCAGGGAGCATTTGAGGTAAGATTTTTGCTTTAACAGTATCTAACTTCAACTGCAGAAGTAAGACAGTAGGAAATAAACTTTGGAGGAGAACAGATGAATTCTGCCTGCAACCTTTGCTGAAGAGCAGAAAAATATGTCCATTTTACCTTATCCTTGTATAACATAAGGATTCTAATGAAGAAACTGCTTTTTTTTGGAACTGCTGTAGTGGAAGAGTGATATGCCTATTCTTCCTACTTGAAATACCCCACAACCACTCACATTTGAGATTTCTAGAAATCTGATCAGAGTTTCATAGTTCTGGGAAAATCCCAGGATTGTCAGCTATACAGGGATTATTTCATTAATGAGTACTTCTCCAGAAATTGGAAAATCATGCAGAAGTTTTGCTTAATTTAAGATTTCATTGCAATATCTTTGAGAAATTACCTGTTAGGAAAGGCTGGCAAGCTGATACAGCAAAGGTTGGGGCCGTAGCATATCATAGAATCATTCAGTCGTAGAATGGTTGTGGTTTGAAGGGACCTTAATGATCATAGAATCATAGAATGACTAGGTTTGGAAAGGACCTTAAGATCACCTTTTTCCAACCTCTCTGCCATGGGCAGGGACATCTCACACTAGTCAGGTTGCCCCATGGTGATGGTGCCTTACCATCCAGTGTGGCCTTGAACACTGCCAGGGATAGAGCATTCACAACCTTGGGCAACCTGTTTCAGTGACTTGCAGTAAAGAATTTCTTTTTCATATCCAACCTAAATCTCCCCTGTTTAAGTTTGGACCCATTACCCATTGTCTTATTGCTACAGTCCCTGTTGAATAGACCCTCTCCAGCAATCTTGTAGGCTCTTTTCAGATACTGGAAGGCTGCTATGAGGTCTCCACACAGCCTTCTCTCCTCCAGGCTGAACAGCCCCAAGTTTCTTAGCCTTAGTTCCATAAGCAGTGATACCTTCCATTAGACTAGCTTGCTCAAAGCCCCTTTCAACCTGGCCTTGAACACTTCCAGGGATGTGGCATCCACAACTTCTCTAGGCAACCTGTTCCAGTCTCATAACTTTTAGTCCACAATAACCTCTCTCTATATATATTAAAATTATGCAGATGATACCAAAGATAATGCAGTAACAAATTATGGCAAAATTGAACTTTCAAATATAGAACTCTTAAAGAATCATAGAATCATAAAATAGTTTGGTTTTGAAGAGACCTTAAAGATCATCTAGTTCCAATGTCCCTTCCAAGGGCAGGGACACCTGCTAGACCAGGTTGCTCAAAGACCCATCCAACTTGGCCTTGAACACTGCCAGGAATGGGGCATCCACAACTTCTCCAGGCAACCTGTTCTAGTCTCTCACCACCCTCATAGTCAAAACTTTTTTCCTTATATCTAATCTAAATCTACTATTACTCCATGCCCTTGTAAAAAGTCCCTCACCAGATTTCTTGTAGGTCCCCTTTAGGTAATGGAAGGCTGATATGCAGTCTCCCTGGATCTTGCTTTCTCCAGGCTGAACAACCCCAACTCTCTCAGCCTGTCTTCATATGAGTGGTGCTCCAGCCCTCTAATCATCTTTGTGGCCTCCTCTGGACTCACTCCAACAGGTTCATGTCTTTGTTATGCTTGGGGCCCCACAGATGAGCACAGTACTGCAGGGAGCATCTCATGAGAGCGGAGTAGAAGGGGAGAATTATCTCCCTTGACCTGCTGGTCATACTCCTTTTGATGCATCCCAGGATATGGCTGGCTTTTTGGGTTGCAGATGTGCACTGCTGGGTCTTGTTGAGCTTATTGTCAACCAACACTCCAAGTCTTTCTCCTTAGGCCTGCTTTCAAATCATTATCCAAGCAGCCTGTATTTGTGCTTGGCTGACCAGGATTAGGCATTTTCTAGTCTAAGTAATACCCTACTTGATAACTTGAAATATTGGTCAGTTTGTAAAGGTTTTTTTGCTTGGATGAGCTGCCAAGATCTGTTTTTATGTCTCTGTTTACACCTTGGAGGGTTTCTGAGGGTGTTCTTTGTCTCTGGAATCTCTGCTTCAAAGAGGCAATGCAAGTCTCTATTTGCAAACCTTCCTTTGAACCTACACTAGATCTCTCTGGCACTCTTTTGCATTGCATGGTGAAAACTTGGCCAGAAAAAGACAATCGGAGTTCCTGATAACATATTGGAACCAGAAAAATGTAAGTGTAAAAGTTTGGAACTGAAATTTCAGTGAACAATTTAGTGAAGTTATGTGGCCTCCATAGGTTCACCTGCTTTCATTCTTCACACAATGCAGAACTCTACAAATGGCAAGGAGAAAATAAAGAAAATGAGAAAGGAATGTGTTTGTGACTACAAAATTAGTGAGGAGGCACAGGAAAGAAAAAAATAGAACTATGGTAACTGAGAGGGTTGAAGCATCTTAAATGTCTTTATTGATATTACATTTGAACAGCTGTTGCTTTTAATGATGCTCGGATCTTACTTACCTGCAGGTAGTGATGAGCAGCTCTTTCTGGCTATCTACAAAAGATCCTTGTCTTGTGTATAATACTGGTATGGCTCTCTTTGGCAGTTGAACAGTCAGATCTTATGGTAAGCATAGATGTAATAATGATAAAATAAGTGCGGGTGTCTATGTTGTTTGAGAAATAATCTATGGTCACTGATGGAAAGCAGTGCAATACATCTGACCAAGAAAGCAAAGTTCAAGTTGTGTAATATGAATTTTATAAATGAAAAAGGTATGACTATATCAGATGCTATAAAATGAGCAGACCACAACAGCATTTACAACTGCCAAATTGCATTTTAGCTCAGTGTAAGATAAGCTCTTAATATGTTCTTAACTTCTGTATTTGCTGGATATTTACAGTGCATGTAGCTTTAACATTGCCTTCAGTGGACTTGAGATGATACACTAGTCAACTAATTTTAATTTTGACCAAAACTCACCTCCAAACCAGTAAATTTTCTCTAGTGGTATTTAATATCCTCATAGTCACTGCTTCTGGAAATGAGACTTTTATTGCTGACCCTAGGCAAAAAAAAGTGCCAAAACACACTTGTGATGCACTTCCTCTCGGTGGTATAAAAGCTGTATGACTGTGGTAGCAAAAATAAAGGGGAAAAAAAGCATCTTGTTACAATAGAGGAAGATAGAAAGGATAATGTTAAAAAGAGTAAGGTCAAAAGAGAATTTAGCATTGCTAAAAGCACCAGCAGAGAATCCTTGGACCAAAACACTTAAGAATTATTCAGCAGCTTGGCTATTCAGAAATATACTCAAATGTCACAAGAAAAGTGCCTTTGGAATAATTTTTAGAACAGAGTAGATCAAGCTCTGTGTACTGCTTGAGCCAACAGGTAAATAAATTGGCAGAAGAGAGGATTGTCACTGTTAACAATAGTGGCAGGGCAGCAGAGTGGCAGCAAACAACAGCAGCACCTTTAGAAACACACTGGATAAGGAAAGTTAGCAGGACTGATCCAAGGAGATGATCTACATGCAATTTTAATGCTGTCAGCACTTGTGTGATAGTTCCTTTACAGCAATGAAGGGACCTGAGGAAAAAGCACTACAGTACTCAGGTACCAGTCTCATGAGCCAAAAGATCTGAAGCCAATCAACTGCCTGCCTTCCTGTGAGGTGAAGGCTGCAGACAGAGAAGAAATAATTACCACTGGGAATCCTGCTTAACCAGCTCCCCTGGTCAGGGAACAGCCTGGAAGGTCTCTGGTGAGGATATATATATGTAATTTTTCCAGTTTTGGAAGCCTGGATGAACCCCTTTCTACCATATGTCAAATGTGTCTCAGCAACAGTATTTTTCATCTTATACATATATAGCACAGCTATTTCTTATCACAGCTAAGAATCTACTGAAGATTGTCTTCTTTGAACCAGAAATTTAAATATGGAAAATAATATATTCTTATTAATAATATTTGTGTTGCATATCCTCTGAGAGGTTTGTCTACACATTGATTAATAACTACTCTTTTACCACAAGTATAGTAAGTCTTTGAAAAGGATCTGAAAAGATAGCATCAAAAAATGAAAATGGAGGATATGTAACATAGAAAAAAGTTGCTATATACAATAGTTTTCTAAAATAATTTTCTTTCCTCAATGAAATATTACACATTGAAACAGACACTGTTTAAGAATCAATACATTTACACATTCAATAAATGCCAAATAGTCAGTTGTGATGTGGCTAGCAATCAAAGAAAAATTATGTAGCTCAGTCATTTCTTAATTATTCTAATTGCTTGGTAAGATGTTTGTGAGTTATTGGGTTAAGATGCATGCTGCTAACTGGTACTGGAAGGTTGTTCTTTTACCACTTGAAGAAGACAGCAACTCTCCAGTGTCCTCTATAAGAATGAGTTTTCTCAAAGATAATCTTTGTAAGAGAGTAGATCTCCAACGCAGACAAGCCTGTGAAAAGCTTCATAGTTGTTGCACTGTGTTGGCTAAATTACATCTTCAAAGGATTTAGTTTATGTGTTGGTAGTAATATTAGTTGTCACAAAAACTTTGTCCTGAGTAGACAAGACCTTCTTTGGTCAAGCAGATATTCTTAGGTCACTTGCTTAGTCTGATGTGTCCTAAAGCATCGTCTTATTTTGTACTGTCATAGTTCACTTCCAGTGCTAGCTATGGTGTGGTTCTATACTTTCACCTTAATCAAATGCTTGTCATTACTTTGTCATGGTTATAATCTCAGAAATGTATTGTGGGGTTTGTTTTAATTTGTTTTATTTGTTTGTGTTCTTGTTGTTGTGTTTTAAAATGTGTCAGTTGCAAGGTCTGGGAAAAGCAAGATCTGAATTTATTTTATTTTTTTTTTCTTTTCTTTTTGCCTCCTGCAGTAGTACAGTTTTTTACAATGAGGCAATTATTTTCTGGTCAAAAACTCTTACCTCTTTCACATTCTATTTAACTTGAAAACCAGCAGGGACTTCAGGCTTGTTCTTAAGTTCAGCATTTTGTCATATACTTGAGTACACTTTGATTGATACAGATACAAGGTTCATGTAACCATACAAGAAAAACATTATAGACTCACGAAGAAGCAATTGTCATCAGCAAGCCCATGTACCTGGTCTTAGATGAATTTCCAGATCAAAATGTGTATTTTCTTTTTGCTTTTTGACAGAAAGAAGTACTTGACAGGTTTCTGGTTCTTCAGATGTCTCTTGATGGCTGGAAGAAGTGACAGCCCTCAGATCCGAATGGTGTGCAACAGGCTACTATGCTCTTGTACAAATCAAAGCATGCTTTCAAACTTGAACCCTCTTTTCTGAGTTAGCAAAAGTATAGGGGGAAAAATGATCATTAAACTTTAAGTATCACAGATAAATGTTAAATATTCAGGTTTAAATGCAGTGTGTGAGAGTCTTAGGTTAACAAAGTTGGTCTGAATATGCTTCAGGATACAGTAAGAAGGATTTTTTTAATTATTTGATAATATATTGTTAACAGTATATGCAGATTCTCAAATATTTATTTGACAATTTAGAGTTAAAAATTATGAAGACTTTCTTGCAATATCCCATTTATTTAAAACAAATGAAATTTTAAAAATCATTACTAATTTTTAGATGAAAATGGTTACTTCTTCCATGGGCAGAAGGGACTCTGTTTTTGAAAAAAATATCTTTTCTTTTTTGGAAAAAAATAATATTTTTAAATGGGTTTTTTTTAGCTTTTTTTTTAATGTTTATAAAAATAACCCATAATTTCTAATACTAAACCTTTTTAAAGCATTTTCAAAAGCTGCTGAATTATTTTTAACTAATATTTTTCATCAGTTGCAAACACTGAAATGGTACTGTGTGCATTTAAGTTCTTTATTTTCATACAGTTATTAACTAAATAATAAGGAACATAGCACTTAGTGCTTTGGAATTGTGTTGTTTCTATCGACAGTGCATGTGCATGTCAGAATGTACAGACATATAGTGTGGTTTGTAAAAGATATGTCACACAACACACAAATCACACTTGGTTTCAGCTACTGATACTTCTTGTTACTGATGGCTCCTGAAAGGCGCCAGGTAAACTACAGGCCAGGGATTACCAGGGATCTAACCTAGGGTCCGACCTTATAAATCACCACCACAAAACTTTAGCCTTGATTTATGGCATATTAATGTGAGAGAGTGCATTATCTAACTATGCAGGACAAGAAAAGTAAAACCAAACAGAAGTAACATTGTTGACAGAGAAAAAAAAAGCACTGGAAGCTGATCACTCATTAAGACTAAGGATTGGTGCGATTCAAGGCTGATAATTCCCCACTTGACTAACAGGTCCTGCATTCACATCCTATACTTTGTACAGTAGTCCATTAATCCATGAACATATCATCTATGCTAATTATTAGGCAATATATGTTTACAATGTTGGTATTCAAAAACTACATGTAATTCTACTTGCAGAGACTGTCCTTGGTAAAAGATACCCAAGTAAAAGTGATTCAGTGGAGACGTGAACATTTTAATCGTCTTGGCATGAATTCGGGATGATAGATGACTTAATACTGAAACATTTTTCCTTAGGGCTTTTGCAGTCCTCTTTTTAATGCAGGGGTCCCTTTCTACTTATTCAGACGCTGGTTACGGAACCCCAGATTGGGTGCTGATTGGTAAGAAATTGAAACAAATTGGAGTGTATTGCTGGTGGTTTGGACTGAGCTATCACAATATTTGAATGAAGCTTCAGGATCAGCTAAGAAATAAGCTTGCTGTTGGAGAAGAAATATTCACTTAGCTGTTGTTTGGTTTTTATTTATCTACAAAAGGAAGCAATTTTTAGTGGAATATGGTGATGAGTTTACACATCTGAATTAAGTAAACATCTACCTGTTTGGGTACAGGTGCAACTTGTCAGCTCTTTGTGCCTTATTCAGACAATGAGAGTGGAATAAGGAGGGCAAGACAGTTGAATGAAGGACTCTAGCAAATAAGCTATCAAGAGTATAACAAAGGATGTTTTTTGGAGTTTCTTAAAAGATTGACTGACCAAATCCTATGTGATGACTTAGGCTTCTGTGACAGTGTACAGTATCTTTTAGAACAGGTCTGATGTTTTCTTCATTGCCATTTAAACAAGGTCTCATCAACACAAGACAACTGACAGGGAATGACAATTTATATTATTTGCATTTTTTTAGAAGGAAGCTTGCAGTGGAACTCTTTTCTTCCAGTTGGTACCAATTTGGTCTTGAAGCATGCAAAGAAGCTAGAAGACATTCATTGATGTGTGCAGGCATGAAAACACAATGCTCAAAACTGTTTTACCAAGATTTTAGTTATTGAATTGTCACCACTGCTTTGGGGAGCCCAAGTGAAAATGCTTTGAGATTTTCTGAACTTCAGTTTTGGAATTCTGAAGATAATTAGCAACCAAACATCCTGGCAGTTTTTAATATATTAGTAAGAACTGTGGTTTATGACTTCTGTGCTATTTTTCTTTCAGGAGTGTCTTGATTCTTTTAGGGTATGTCACTGGGTATCAGGACTGGCCCACAAGAATGACTAGACTTTACTTTTCAGTGATTACTTGTACCTCTTGCATTATTTGTGCCACAGTTTCCCTATGACTGTTTCCCACTTTTAGCAATTACATTTTATGAATTTCATGGATATCTCTTGAAATCTAAGGTTGAAATGCCACATACGGTCATTACAGAGAAGCAGAAGCTAACCATAATTTCTCTAATTGAAATTATAAAGATAATTTAATGTGAAAATATCAATTTTTCACGTAAGACAAAAGAGGGTGGAACGTCACCATTTCTTTCTCACTAGCATTTATCAGGTTTTTCTAGGGACCTGGGGCACTGGGTGGGAAACTGAAAAAAGAAAATGTCAGTTTTACATACAGAATTCCCCAAGTCAGAACTGATTCAGATGTCTTACACTCATCTCCCCAGGTGAGAGGAGATTTTCTCCACCAAAGTGTCAAAAGCACTGAAAAGAGCTAATTTTACCAGGTTTGCTTTATGTGTGAAATAAAATGTTCCTCATTGCCCTGCTTAACAGTACTGAGACAACGGCCATCTGTTCTAGCAATGGGGATCTCTCTAATGGAATGTCTCCCCTCTATTCAACATACATAAACATCATGTGGAAATTGAATTCTTATTGTAACTGGTAAACAATAGGATTTTTAAAAGGTTTGAGAATAAGATTAACATATTGTTACAATAATAAAGTTTGATTTAAATGATTTTGATTTCTTGAGAGGGTTCTTCATATAATATTTATTTTAAGTGTGACACAAACCCTGACTGAGACTATAAAAAAAAGTTGTCGCTCAGACATTACTTTCTAATTAACCAACAAGAACAATTAGGAAAGGTTTCAGGTAACTTTAATCTGTCTGGCTATGCATTGTTCATTTTTTATGTCAACAAGTACATGCTGATATTTTAAAACAGATCTCTGTATGCTAATTTTCCTATTTCCCCATCTAAAAGACTACAGCTTCCTGACTGTTAATTCCAGTTGACAGTGAATGGTTTTGTTTCTTATTCACCTCAAAATAATGTATTGTTGCCAAGTGATTTATAATAAACAGTATTTAAGAAAAAACTATGATGCTGATCAGTTTTGACAACTAAAAATGCATTATTAATGGCATAATAACATTGGAAGCATCTTGAAAACAAGATGATTGTGAAGTTTATTTTTCTGTTCAGACTGAGATTTATTCTTTTAGCTTAGACATACTTCTGGGTGGACAGGTCATTACAGAGAAGAATATCAAAATTATTGCACGTTAGAAAGCCTTGTGATGCTGCCTGTCAAATATAGAATGATAAGTACACTTAAAATATAGTCAGATACATTATTCCCATTAAAATCCACTTTTACAATATCTGGTTTGACATATAGAATAGATATTTTAAGTGGGTATGTTAGAAAGTGCAATTGCCTTAACTGCTTGATTTTACTTAATGGCTGCTGATGAACGATATTATTTCTTTTTCATTTATGCACAGTCATATATGAATATAAATACTGGAACAAATATTTGAACAGTACAGCTCAGTACATCTCTCTGGCATTTTTGCCATTGTAGTAAATGTAAAACTACACTCTGAAGTATAATTTATACTCCGCATTTGTGAGAGAGGACAAGTAGTAATATGAATTTGCAATATGCTTACCCATACATTTAAGGTATAGTATCTTTAATATGATTTTCATACACAACAGAGTATCATATTTTAAGTCAGGATGAATTCTAAGCTGCTGTTGCTAGGTAATTCACTAAAAATATTTATGCCAATAGCCAAATTATGATGTCTTAACAGCCATTCTCTAGGAAGACCAGTTTACCATCAGTATTGGATTTTATATTAATTATAGTATGTACTTTATTGAATTTGCTGAAGTGCTGTGCTGGATATTCTCCAAACACTAACAGCCAAATGAAATTATATAAAAGGGTCATCTATATTTAAGGGTATATGAAAGTGCTTTAGAGACTGGTTATAATTAAAGAGGTTGTAATCTAACACATAGAGTGTGAATGTCATTGCACACCTATGCATTCCTTAACTCACATAATTGGAAAGAATTTATCAAGAATGACTCAGTGAAATTTGAGAGCTTGATAAAAGCTAAAATCTTTAATAAACATTTTTGCAATTTTAAGTAATAGAAAAATAGTCATGTCTATCATATCCATCACAAAGCACGGTGCATAAAATGCTTCTTTAAATGCACTTAACATTGCTTGGATGAGGACAAACAACATTAATAGCTTAAAAATGATGTAGTTGAGAAGGATGAACAAACATACTTCACCCTATTTCCCTAGGGCTATTGGGCCTAACTTCTTTTTATATTCTTATGAATCAGTATGTGTTTATAAGGAAAAGCATTGTTAGCCTATGTGCTAGCATCGCTTCTGCTTTATACAGCATCTTGAACTATTGAGGTATGAATCTGCTCCTTAAAGGGGTAGGATAGTCAGTGGAGAAAGCACTGCCGGGAGGGACAAATTAAGGATGGTAAATCCTAGCAGAAAAATCATGTGCAATCTTTAGATTTAGGAGTTAATTTGCACAAATTTTCAGAGAAGGACTGTTTGAACTAAACCTACCAGGGTCTTTATCACTGGGTTATTCCAAAGGCAAATTCCTGGTTTTCCAATTTGATATGTATGTAAGTTAGAAAGGGCATGTTAAACCGTTTTCTTCTGCAGTGTTATAATATCATTAAAGCTACATGTTCTACTTGAAAACAGTTATAGTTTTAACAATTATTTCATTTAAAACTGAAAAAAGCACATAAAAATTAAAAAGTACTTTGCAGGAAAAAATCTCACAATTTCTTATTGTGAGAAAAAAATGTCAGTTCCCAGTACATTTTTATTAATTTTTTGGATGTATTTTCCTCAAAAATAGTTAATTCATAATCTCTTTTAAATAATGTATTTCATCTTAAAATAGCATAAATCATTTTTTTTCCTCAACAAAAAATAAAATCAAGGTCCTTTGTGTGTCTGCATAATGGCAAGGAAAGGAAATCACACATAAGTTAATGAGCTCTCATGCCATATCAGCAAATTCTGGAGAACGAATATTCTTCATATTAGTAGATATGTTCAGAAAATTAGCTTACACGGTTTTGACTATGAGTATCTGAAAATGGCTTACATTTTCAGGCACCTGAGGAATAAAAAAGAAAAACAGTGACTTTTGTCTACAGCAGAAACTAGAGGTTTAGGTCCATACATGAAACAAAATATCCTCACTTAAGTGATGACAAATAATTAAAAATGTGGATAAAGTGACCTGTTAGAGGAAGATTTCTGACAACAATGTTGCAATTAAAAATTGTCAATTATTTAATATTTTGAAAGGTGCAATTATTGTTGAAATTCTGCTTACAGGACAGATAAATTATATAATTTCTTAAGCAACACTTAATATTTATAGGATGCATCTATAGATGAGATGGCAGGACACTCAGTACCTACACTTATCCTTCTGTACTTAAAGGAGATTCAATAAATATTTCACTCATTTTCTTTTCTAAAGGTTAATATCCATTCTATCACCAAGATGAACAAACATAATGTTTCAGGAACTTTCACAGAATCATATAATCTTTTATGTCGGAAAAGACTAAAGATTATCGAGTCCATGCATTAGCTTACAACTGTCAAGCCCACCATGGTAAATTAACCATGTCACCAAGCACCACACCTAGTATCTAATCTATATAAACCTCCCTTGGTGCAACTTCAGGCCATTTCCTCTTGTTCTATCACCTGTTACTTGAGAGAAGAGACTGACACCCATCTTGCTGCAGACTCCTTTCAGATTGTTGTAGAGAGTGGTTAGGTCTCCCCTGAGCCTCCTTTTCTTCAGGCTAAATAACCCGAGTTCCCTCAGCCACTCCTCATACGACTTATTCTCCACACCCTTCATCTGCTTTTTTGTCCTTCTCTGGACTCAATACCTGTCTTGTAGTGGGGGGCCCAAAACTGAACACAGTGTTTGAGGTGCAGCCTTACTAGCATGGAGTACAGGGGACAATTACTTCCTTAGTCCTGCTGGCCACACTATTTCTGATACAGGCCAGGATGCTTTTAGCCTTTTTGGCTCCCTGGGCACACTGCCGGCTCATGTTCAACTGGCTGTTGTCCAACACCTCCATGTCCTCTTCCACTGAGTAGCTTCCCAGCCACTCTTCCCCAAGCCTGCAGTGTTGCATGGAGTTGTGACCTCAGACCAGGGTCCGGCACTGACCCTTGCTGAACCTCATACAATTGGCCTCAGCCTATTTATCCAGGCTGTCCAGATCCCTCTGCAGAGTGATAGCTTGGGCTGAAAATTTCGCCCTAAAAGAATAAATGGTGAATAATAAACTCTACAAAGAATTTATATTCATTTAACCAATAATGAACAGTAAATAATGAGAAATTTCATTTTATGTTCTTTTTATTGTCAAAAGACTAACAATCCATTTAATTTTTCACATTTGAACAATGTTAAAGAACCAATGAATCTGATGACTTTATGACCATACCTAGTGCCAAACAGGTAGAAGCATCATTAAAGAACAAAGGTACAAGTCTAGAGATGTGGATTCTATACTTGGCTCTACACAGGCTTCGTGTGTGACCTGGGACGAATTCAGATAGGACTATATTTATAAGAAATGAGTATAACTATCTCTGTTATGCCATTCTTAACTAGTGATACTATTATTTTATAATTTCACTATTTAGTTTTACTAGTGAGTGTTTGTAAAGTATTTTGACTTTTGCAGTTGATTTTTTTTAAACCTGAATTTAAAAAAGAAAAACAGAGAGAAAAAAGCCTAACAAACTATATGACATTAAAATATTACAGCAAATATAAAATATTCATGAAACAGGTTTCTGTAACTTATGCTAAAAGTAATATAAAACTTCTTTCTCATAAGGTCTATAAATAAAGGTTTTTCTTGTTATGTTAGTGGGATTTGTTGCATAATTCACTTGCCTGCTAATAATTTCTTGCTGAAGAAGACGACATAAACAATGCTTTCTCTGCAAGTTGTATAATTCCTTATCCTCTCTGTCACCATGTTGTCTTTTGCTGAATGCAGTGCATATGCATATCCATACTAAAATAAGTT
>NC_137737.1:94490188-94522688 GCF_963264785.1 Psittacula echo | reverse complement strand
TCACAGAAGATGCTTGAAGAGTTTCATTTGATCTCTATAGAAAAAGGAAAAAAACACTTTTGAAAGCTTGAAAAGTTGTAAAATAAATAAAAACAATAAATAAAAAAAGCCATCAAAGTCTTCATTTTGTTCTAAGCTCATCTGGTATAGCAGCAACATGTTAGGTACTAATGTGTATTATCATTTTACAATCTCTGTTACTTAACTCCCTTAGTCAGAAACTAGAGTTAATATACTAACTTCTGCAACTTTGATGAGAATAAGCAAAATAGAGGAAGTCCTGGTAATGTTTCTTTAATTTGAAGTACTGTCTTTCTTTCCTCCTTCTGTTACTGTCAGCGCAGCAAGAACTGCCTTGCTAATAGCTCGATTGCTTAGGAAATATGACTCAACATCTTTCTTAGAAAAGACAAAGCATAAAAGTGTGAATAAGGCTTAGTCTTCATGAGGTATGTGTCCATTTGCCTTCCTGTTGAGATTAACTGGGTGCCAGTTAGTGCGGTAGCTGCTTTGAAGTCCATTCATGTTATACTGAGTGTATGCTCTGCCCTAACATGGCACACATATGCAGTCTTTGGCTACTGGAAATTTTGTAATATTGGATGGAACAACTTTTTTTATTTTTTTTTTATTTTTTTTATTTCCCTTTGAAATTGCTATCCTAACTGTAGCTATAATAATAGATCTATCACATATCAGTTTACCAATTCACTTTTTCTACAGCTAACACCTGTTGAACATTATTCAAATTTCTCTGTACTACCCACTTTACCAATCTTCACCATGCTAATGTGTAGTTCCACTTGGACTCTAAGAAGAGATCCAAATAGAGTTAATGGTGATATTTGTGACTCCTTAGCTATACAAATATAACTTTAAATACCCTATGATTATGTATTCCTAAATCTATAGTCAAGGAAATAAACACCAGTTTTATTGAAAGCATATCAGAGCTGCAAAGACAAGGTCAGATGTCAGGAAATGGTAAAAAACAAATTAGTGAAACCTTATCTCTGCCTTCTCTACTATGATCTTCTCATTATTTTTGTTCTGTAATTAAAAGACTTACATATCAGTACAGTAAGGGTACTGACAGAATATTAGTAGTTTGCAATGCAAAGTGTAGCTTTAATTGGGCATAATTCTGAGAATAACGATCTTTACTATAGGCAAACTTATTGCAAAGACATATTGATTGAATATATCGTAGAATCATAGCATAGTTAGGGTTGGAAAGGAATTTAAGATTATCTAGTTCCAACCCCCCTGCCATGGGCAGGGACACCTCACACTAAACCATGCCACCCAAGGCCTCATCCAACCTGGCCTTGAACACCGCCAGGGATGGAGCATTCACAACCTCCCTGGGCAACCCATTCCAGTGACTCACCACCCTCACAGTAAAGAACTTCCTCCTTATATCCAATCTAAACTTCCCTTGTTTAAGTTTTAACCATTACCCCTTGTCCTATCACTACAGTCCCTGATGAATAGTCCATCCCCAGCATCCTTGTAGGCCCCCTTCAGATACTGGAAGGCTGCTATGAGGTCTCCATGCAGCCTTCACTTCTCCGGGCTGAACAGCCCCAACTTTCTCAGCCTGTCTTCATACAGGAGGTGCTCCAGTCCCCTGATCATCCTCGTGGCCGTTCTCTGGACTTGTTCCAACAGCTCCATGTCCTTTTTAAGTTGAGGACACCAGAACTGCACACAATACTCCAAGTGGGGTCTCACAAGAGCAGAGTAGAGGGGCAGAATCACCTCCTTCAACCTGCTGGTCACGCTCCTTTTGATGCAGCCCAGGATACAGTTGGCTTTCTGGGCTGCAAGCACACACTGCTGGCTCATGTTCATTTTCTCATTGACCAACACCCCCAAGTCCTTCTCCACAGGGCTGCTCTCAATCTCTTCTCTGCCCAACCTGTAACTGTGCCTGGGATTGCTCTGACCCAGGTGTGGGACCTTGCACTTGGCATGGTTAAATTTCATCAGGTTGGCATCAGCCCACCTCACAAGTGTGTCAAGGTCCCTCTGGATGGCATTCCTTCTCTCCAGCCTATCAACTGAACCACACAGCTTGGTGTCACCAGCACACTTGCTGAGGGCGCACTCAATCCCACTGTCCATGTCACTGACAAAGATGTTGAACAAGACGGGTCCCAACACCGATCCCTGAGGGGCACCACTCGTTACTGGTCTCCAGCCGGACATCGAGCCATTGACCACAACTCTTTGTGAGCGGCCATCTAGCCAGTTCTTTATCCACCGAGTGGTCCACCTATCAAATCGATGTCTCTCCAATTTCACCTGACTGCCATGATTTTTCAGATATGATGGACAGTGGCTCAGCAACTTCATTTGCCACATCCTTCAGGACCCGCGGATGGATTTCATCAGGTCCCATAGACTTCTGTACCTTCAGCTTCTTAAGATGGTCTCGAACCAGATCTTCTGCTACAGTGGGCCTAAGGTCTTCATTCTCACAGTCCCTGCATCTGCCTTCCAAGACTTGGGTGATGTGGTCAGAGCATCTGCCAGTGAAGACTGAGGAAAAAAAGTCATTAAGAACCTCAGCCTTTTCCAAATCCAGGGTAGCCAGTTCTCTGGATAGCTTCCGGAGAGGGCCCACGTTGTCGCTAGTCTGTCTTTTATTCACAATGTACCTATGGAGTCCTAGGGTCCCCTCCTATTGTTTTTCACATCCCTAACCAACTTTAATTCTAACTGGTCCTCAGTTTTCCTAACCTGGTCCCTAGCTTTCCCGACAACATCCCTGTATTCTTCAAAGGCCACCTGTCCTTGCTTAGACCTTCTATAAGCCTCTTTTTTCCCTGGAAGTTTCCTGAGCAGCTCCTTATCCATCCAAGGAGGTCTCCTGGCCCTCCTGCTGCACTTCCTTCTAGTTGGGACGCAACACTCCTGAGCTTGTAGCAGGTGATCCTTGAATATCAACCAAGAGTCTTGGGCCCCCCTGCCCTCTAGGGCTATATCCCATGGAACCTTACTAAGCAGGTTCTTGAAGAGGCCAGAGCCTGCTCTTTTGAAGTCCAGGGCAGTGAGCTTGCTGCATGCTCTTCTCACTGTCCTGAGGACTCAAACTCAACCATCTCGTTGTCACTGCAACCAAGGCTGCCCTGGAGCATCACATTTCCAACCAGCCCCTCCCTGCTGGTGAGCAGGAGGTCAAGCATGGCACCTCTCCTTGTTGGCTCCTCTCTTACTTGCAAAAGGAAGTTGTCTTCCACACAATCGAGGAACCTCCTGGATTGCTTGTGCCGGGCCGTACCATCCCTCCAACAGATATCAGGGGAGTTGAAATCCCCCATAAGGACAAGGGCCTGCGAGCGTGAGGCTGTTCCTATCTGTCTATAAAGTGCTTCATCCACAGATTCCTCTTGATTAGGCGGTCTGTAACAGATCCCCACAGTAATGTCCCCCATGGCTGTTCTCTCTTTAACCCTGACGTACAGACTCTCTGCTCACCTGTCCCCAGACAGAGTTCCATACTCTCCAGCCTATCCTTAACATAAATAGCATCTCCCCCTCCCTGCCTGCTGGGTCTGTCTTTTCTAAAGAGTCTGTAACCTTCCATTCCAACATTCCAGTCATAGGAGCCGTTCCACCATGTTTTTGTGATACCTATTATATCATATCCCCATAGATGTGCACACACCTCTAATTCCTCTTCTTTGTTGCCCATACTACGGGCGTTTGTATAGAGTCATCTGAGCCGAGCTCCAAATGAAGCCAGCTCATTGGCTGGAGTGGCTGAAATATCTCTACATTGCTCCAAGTATTTATTATAGGTGCTGGCAACTGACTGGGAGTGTTTGGATGGAATGACAGGTCCCCTTCCCCAATACATCTACTTTAAAGCTTTCTTGACCAACCTGGCAAGTTTCCTACCAAAACCGCTCTTCCCTTTCGTTGTCAGACCAGCTCCACCAGCCTCCAGTAGACCTGGCCTGTCAAATCGAGTCCCATGTTCTAGATACCCAAACCCCTAACTATAGCACCACTGTTCTAACCGTTTATTAACCTGCCAAATATGCCTAGACTTTTTAAAGTCCTTTATCCTGGAGAACTGATGAAAAGACTGTCTGAGATCCAGAGCCCCTAACCACCTCTCCCAGGGCTCTGTAGTCCTCCTTAATGTTCTCAGGGCTACTGCTATCTAATATCACTAGCACCTACATGGACAGCTGGAAGTGGGTAATAGTTAGTGGGACTTACAAGACCAGGCAGCCTCTCTGCAACATCCCTGATCCAAGCCCCTGGTAGGCAACATATCTCCATTGAGACTGGGTCAGGCCGACAGACGAGTGCCTCTGTGCCTTTCAAAGTAAAGTCCCCTACTACTATGACCTGCCACTTTTTCCTGGCAGCACCAGCAGTGATCTTCTTTACTGGTTCATCAGCCAGTTGTTCATGTTGCAAGGTGTGTGTTTCCTTGTTAGCCCCCTGCAGAACTGCAAAGCTGTTCTGGGTGGGGACATCAGATTTAGGAGAAAGCCGCTTGATTTTAATTGTCCTCTTCCTCCTTTTTTTGTTGGGTTTTTTTTTGTTTGGTTGGTTGGTTTGGTTTTTTTTTGGTTTTTTTTTTTTTTTTTTTGTTACTAGTTCCCAGCTTCCTGGGTTAACAACCTCCTTCTTTCCTGCATGAGCTGCGATAGACACTTGAGGCCCCTGCACAGTTTGCGCCTGGAGCAAGTGGCCCTGCTTCCTCCCAGCTTCGTTGACATCTTTTAGCCTATTGACAGCGTCCTGCAGTTATCCTGTCTTCTATTTTTTTAGTGAGTAGAATACAGTTAATGAAAGGTTAATAGTTTCACAGTATGTGATCATCTTAGTCCTCCATTGCAAGTGTAATACATAAGCAACAGGAATAAATCTATAAACATTAAATATTAATCCTTAAAAAATGAACCCTTCTTATATGTATAGATTAGAGTTCCTATTCAAACCATGTCTGGCATAGAATGACAGAATGGATGAATGGGTAGGTCTAAGCCATTTTTCTCCTGATCCTGTGGTAGAGCTGGTTCAAATATGACTGAAATATTGATTAAATCTTCCAATTAACTGCTTGGATTTATCTAGGTAGGACTGCCTTCTTAGCATCCACTCCATTAGCCAAGGACTGCAACATTTTGGATTTCTGTACTTATTCTTCTTCATGCACTACATAATTACGCAGAACAGTGGTTGAAGAAATGCAGATGGTTCTTATAATACTAAGTAAAACTCAGTGTCAATAAACGTAATTTAGATGGCTGAAAATGCTATTTTATTTATACCTGCATTTAGCTATTGTCATTCCAGAAAGCAGCATACAGATAAGTCTCTAAAACTGAAAACTGAACATTCATCAGCTGTTAAAAAAGCAAACACAATTATTAGGAAATAAAGTGAAAATAAAGAGATCATAATCATAACACTAAAAAAATGAATTCCACAGTTCCAGTCATCCAGGTTCAATATAACCATGTAAAAACTAGAGAAGCTACAGAGGATACAGAAGTCCTATAATTCCTATAAGATGAGAAGAAAAATAGAATAAAGTAGGGAAAAAATTGTTAAATTGAGATGAGAGAATTTTATAATCTGAAAGCCATGAAGGTCATGAATAACTTATTCCTTATTTCTGATAAGCACAAGATTTTTTATATAAGCAGGGACATAAATATAAGCCTATTATGCTGAGGTACTGAGCAACTTAAGCAACTAATTACCACATTTTAAGTTTGATGTTTTAGGCAATAAGATCCTTTCATTAACAATAAAATATAAAATATAGAATATAGGACATAAACCATAGACTATTGAATGTAATATGCAATGTATAAATTTGAGGGTTGTTTTCCATGACTACACAGTACTCATATCATAAAGTTATGAAAACAGGACTAGAGACGCCCTGAGATTTCACAACTTTTGTGAAAGCAGAGGAAATTATATCTTGTCTTATTCCTTGCACGGATTTTCTTACCAGTAGTGAGAAACCTCCAGAGATCTGTTTCAGTGCCTTATTAGCACTGAATGTTTTCCTGGTGTCTAACCTAAATCTACCTTGCTATGATTTATTTCCATCGCTGTGTGTCTATCTATGAGGCACAAGTTTATTCTTTTTATATATATACTTCAACATAGGTGAATACCTGTCACATCTCCCCTTGGTTTCCTTTTTCTAGACTGAACAGTTCTGACACTTCCAGTACCTTTGCTGTCCACTGCCTCAAAAGAAAACAAATATGAAGGGTTTAGAAGGGCACAAAAAGTCTCTTCTCTTTGCCCAGTCAGAGCAATGATCAGACGCAACTTTACTCTTTACATCTCTAAATCACAGGGACTGCCATGCTTCAGCACTTCCTCTGTGACAGACAGTTCTGGGAGGCAACAGAGCTGCTCTTTCCCCCAGGAGAAACTCAGTAGTTAGAGTAGAAAATGTAGCTAAATGGGTCTTATTGCTAAAGGTCCCTGCTGTTTTGATTAAAACACTAGGGGCTGACAGGTTTTTTTTCTGTGATAGAGATCATACAGTTACTTTCAATAGAGTAACTGTGTACGGAGACTGTACAAATACTTCAACCACCAGAAGGAGGAAAAAAAACCCAAAACCAAACCAACCCAACACTTATTTCTGGATGCTGGTTAGTCATCACTGAGACTAATAGACTTGCTGTACCCTGTTACATGAGCAAGCACAAATAACCTCCTTTGCTTGCCCTCCACCCCACTCAAACAATCCACCTTAGACTGTCACTTAATACCCTTCCATGCACATTCATTTGAAATGAGCCTATACACAGAAAAGGTCACTATGAATATCATATTATTTTATAAAGTAGCATGGTTCCCACAAGAGGGGCAAAACATTTCTACTCTAGGTGAATATTTGGGTTTTACCTTCCCCAGCCAGTACAAATGTGAAACTTGGAATACCTGCATTACAAGTGAGATTACAAGTGAGATTTCCAACCCCCTCCATGACCCTGAAAGCTGGCTGTAAGAAAGCTGGTCATGAGTTTTTGGAGGGATGGATGGATGGATGGATGGATGGATGGATTAGAAAGGATAGATGGATAGATAGATAGATAGATAGATAAATATGATCATACACATATGAACATACACACATGGGTAGATACAGGTACACATGCATGACATACGCTGTATGTATGTATAACACAGAGGAGTAAGAGAAGTTGGGTTATAATGAATGTTCTTTAGTTTCAGCTCCTTAGGGTCTCAGGAAGGAAGGCAGACATTACTTTTCCTTGGGGTTGGATCTCAAATGAAATTAGAGATTTGCTTGCCAAACTGCTTACTCTAGGGCAGTTCTGGCATGTAAAGGGAGGATTACAGGTGCTGGTATGTCAGTTATGAGTTGTCTCTATTGAGTGCAGGTGTACCAAGTGTGTGTCCCAAGTAACCATTAAACACGATGGAGCCCTGCTGTCCTGGATATGGCTGAACACCTGCCTCCCGATGGGAAACAGTGACTGAATTCCCTATTTCGCTTTGCTTGCAGTTGCAGCTTTTGTCTATATCTCAACCCACAATATTTCACACATTTTCCCTTCTGACTCCCTCTCCATCCCACTGGGGAGGAGTGAGCAAGTGGCTGGGTTGATCTGAGACAGGGAAATGACAGTCTTGTTACTACAGAGAGGGTTAATAGAAGATTCCATATGTCTTTTGATGTCTCAACCGTCCAAAAGAAAATGGAATAGAGGCAAATAAAGGAATACAAAAATAGGGAAAACTGAAAGAGCAAAATGTTTGCCCCATTTTATTTTAAAATATGTTTATACACACATGCAAAGCTTATTAAACCTGAATCTTTTGCATGTAATTATGTATTACACAATAAAAAAGATATAGATAGAAGAAATTATAACTGCAAGCTCCCTTTCCTCCTCCCTGGGAAACTTAAAGTTCTGATTGCTGTCAAGGCATTAACATAAATCCCAAAATAGCCCTTTAGATCAGTTTAGGCCATTTGGAATAAAGCTGAACATGGTGCTCCATAGAAAAACTGCTGAACAAGCCTAATTCAAACTGGAGTTTTTCCAAGGTACTTACTTCTATCTTCAGAAAACTATCTTAGGAGTTCGTAGTAGATTTTATCAGCTTCTTGGGAACAAAATTGAATAAGTCAGCAAGGAACTAGGAGGCTAATGAAGGAAAAAGTTGGAGCAGCCAAGAGGGAATAGCACCTTTAATAAATCTTTGATATTTTTCGGTCACTTTTTCTGTCTTTTGGGTATACTCTTCCCATATTCTGTTTCCAAAAATTTGAATTACCTCTATTTCAGTATTTATTTCTTAATTTGTGGGCCTGTACAGAATGACACATGTAAAGGGAAGAGGCAATTTCCTAACTGATAAATCATCATGAGTACGAAATTGCTGCAAATGTATGGGGAGCAGAGATATTCATGGGTTTCTAAAATCAGAAATCAGATCAAACAGATCAGCATAGTTTTGTTTATTGTTTGTATTTTAGGAAAGTATTGGGTTGGATTTAGGAGGCTTTGATCTAGGCCCAATATCTGAGCTGTAATTCTGTCAAGAATAGAATTCTAAAGTACATCCCGTAGAGCAGATTTTGAGGTGTAAGCATTGTGAAAACATTTTTGCAGTTTGTCTACATATGTCTACCCTACACAAGAGCTGGAAAATCATAGTCTGGATAGTCTGGATAATGGCTGAATATATGTGAGATAATTTTGCCATTTCCTATTTAAAGGGAAAAAAATTAAAACGTATCCAACAACCTTTTCTTCTTTGTTTTTTTCCTCACTTTTGAACATGATGAGCACGCATTTTTAAGACAATTTTTCGCAGATTTTTATTAGAAAACTCACTTTAAAGTATCTCCTCAGTAGCCACCAAAATGTTCCTAATAACAAGGTCTAAATCCTACACAAGTATGTTGATAACTGATTAACTGTATTATTTTGCAAAGCCAACGCTGACTTTCTGCTTATTTCTTGCCTTTTAGTTCTGTTGTGAGAAAGCTAAATGGTGCTGAAGGCAGGGCAATCACTTTCTTAAGCGAGAGGGACAAACCATGTGTGTCCCAAGCTCACAGGATTCGTGTAAGGACCACCCTGTCTCTGGAGTTCAAGGCACGAGGACGTGATGGGATCCTTAATGCATTCACAGGTGGCTAGGCCTTCCTTGTAGGAATATAAGAGATGATGGGAAATAGAGGGGAAATCTGTGGAGTAGTGAGCAACCCCAGCAGTAACAGAACAAGCTCCTTCCTTCCTTCTCTCTTCCTCTTTTCAGTGTGAGCTGTTTTGTGTGTAAAGTGCATGCACTTGTACTGGGAAGAAGCCAGGCTACAGAGGGATCTAGAGTTATTTTACTGAAGTCTTTCGCTTTCTCCTGAAGTCCAGAAATTTCTTGGGATGCGTTATATCTTGGAAAGCCATAGTGCTACCTCTGCAAAACTGCGTGACTACAACACTGGGGAGTCACCAGTGGTCTGTGCTGTACTACATGAGGCTGGTTCAGGCTCCATGAGGGCAGGGACTTTTCTGAGGACTAGCATTTGATGTTCACCGATTTCACTAGAATCAGGTTATGTAAAATTTACAAGAGTTCATCTTTGCTCTCATCTAAGTAGGAAATGAGTGGAATGCATAAAATACTACATATTCTCATGTACAATTTCACAAATACCATTGTAAACCACATCACAGGCACCACTACTTTCAATATAATGGAGATTTCTTTGCTTCCACAGCCCCATACACTGTACCAATAAGAAACCTGGCTGACCTTTTTTCCTTTCCAACCTTTTCCAATTATATCTGTATCACACTAAATGATGTTGCTTACGTCTGTACACAGAAAGGTGTTATGTTCAAATACTTCTTACAGTTACTGACAAATATTAAAAAGGACAGGATAAAATTCAGACAAAACAGACATAAAAAAAAAAAGTTAATGTTAAGAAAGAAAATTATTAGAGTCAGGATATGCTGAAATTGAGGCTCCTTAAGAGTGGGATGATGAAATAAGCTCCAGAGAGAAAGCACAAGAAGTTTAATTTTTATGATAGTGACATATCATCACTAGTTGGCATGTGGGAGAAAACTGGTTTAGTTGAATAGAACATAATTTATGCTTGTTGATATTATTTAAAAGCAATAGAGCCACTGTGTAAGACAATATTTTGTCTTACCAAGTTCATATTAACATGATGTTTAAATACTTATTTCTTTCAGATACCCTTGAAATGGCAATGAACAAATGCAGAATGTTAAGTACTCTTTGAATGTGTTTATGGGAGCTCTTTGAAAAATAAATTGATTCAGAAAGAATAACAGATTGCTTAAAAATTTCCTGGTTGTTAAGTGCCAGCTGCTTTTTGTGTTCTCATTTCTAGAGTTTAGTTATACATCCATGGCATGAGATCATTTGAAAGTGTTTTAGCCATGGTAGAAACTATGCATTTAGAGATGAACACATTAAATTTGATGACACATTTGCTGCAGAATGAATACTGTCATTCATTTTGTGGTTAAAAAGAAAGGAAGAATCCAGACGCTCTCACTGAATGCCTGTGTAGCCTTGGGAAATGTTGAACTCGGGAGTTCAAATGTCACTTCTTCTAACTGCAATTCCCGTGTAATTCATTGCGCTTCTTATTGACTTAAGCCTTGTGCCCTAAAGTAGATGACATTTAGGAAAGAGCTTTTGTTTTCCCTCCATTTAAAAAAAAAACAACAACAAACAAAATCCTGCTAGCCAACATCTCATGGAGGTCCAGCCTAAGACCTAACTTTCTAATACATTATTTCCACTCTTAACCGCTATGGGAGATTCACTTATAGAGCTAGCAAACCAGGTTTTGCTCTCCTTTTAATGAGATCGAGAGGTAAAATCTAACATTTCTCTTCAAGCGTGATTTGGTTCACCAGAAGTCATTTTCCTTTTCCATTTTCCAACAGATAACAGAAAGCAATATGTATATTAGCTACAACAGATATGCATTCTAATGGAGATTTCTTTGTTAGCACTAAACCCAGGAACTCAGGAACTTTCTAAAGACATGAAATGTTTGCCAGTAACATGCATTGATCTGCAGATAATAAAAATAAAAAGCAAGTAAATCAATGCAATTATGACTGTGGGTTTTTCTGTGTGCACTTAAGGTTTTGGCACATATGCTTTCCACCTGTGAATATTTATATTAATTTTGCATGTGCATGTACATTGATATATACATATATCTTATATGTATATGCACATCTTATACAAAGATATACGTACAGTGGTCCAAGTAGTAGCAAGAGCTGACCAGAAGAATGAAAAGAAGCTTTTATCAGATTTTGAGATATATTTTTGCTCCACAATGGGTTTTTAACATTTTCAAAAAAAAAAAAAAAGTTAATTTACAGGTAATAACCCAAGCTCTTAGATTTAGGAGGGATAAAGGAGGAGCATGAAATGTAGACAATTTTCTGGAGTTAGGTTTAATTTAGGGAATAAAACCCTTTTTTTTTTTTTTTTCTTACTTTCTAGTTCAGTGCCTGTATCAATAGCTTCTCACTCCATTTTGCTTAATAAGAATTTTTTTAAAGTGGCTTTATTTTTGCTTCAACAATACTTCAGGAAAATATGCTAATTACTACTCTGCTACTAAAATATCAGTTTTAGAATGAATGAATGAAATCTCTTTTCTCCTTTTTCTTAAATGATAGGGTTATCTTCCAATTATATAAAAGTTTCTTTGCTTTGGTTTCCATGCAGATTGCTGGGGTTTCATGCAGGTTGGCATGATTTATTGACAGCTGTTGGTACCTTCAGTACAAAGTGGGCAGTCCTGGAACACACTGAAACTTCTGATCTGGAAGGTGCATGTATATTTCCTGTTCATTCCCACCTATGATAATATTATACATTAATGCTATAAATATATATCACATTAATTATTACATTCTTAAATATTACATCCCAAGGAACCATTCTGAACTGCTCTATGTAAATTCCTAACACAAGAACCAAGACATGTATATTCAAAATACAAAAATACAATATTTTTTTTGAGCTTGAAAAAAATCTTTGTAAGATAGATATGATGTGCCATTAATTTCACTTTTAATTCTGAAAAAAATTACTCTGTATTCTAGTCAAATGTCAAATTGACCTATTCAGCCTGTTCTGATGAGTTCTTAATAGGATGGCATGACTATATTTCATTAATTATTAGGGTTTATTATGTATCTCATAGGACACAAAAACGTGGATCTTCTCAGCAAGAATTCTGTGTTATCATCTGCTTTTGTAAGTAATAGAGTTTAATCTTTCACCATCTTAAAATCTCTTTATCTGTTTTTCTTTATCCTTCTGGTAACCACAACCTTTACCTTCTCATTTGAGACAACCATAATTTGTGGAAGGTTAAGTTTCAGTTTTCAGTCTTTTTATGGTCAGTGATAAACTCTGCACATGTTGTATTTTTCTTTTTCCTTTTACATTATTCGGTCTTTTTGAAGACCCTGGGACAACCACTTTAAAACAGTCTGTTGTAGTGTGATATTTATTTATATATCTAATGAAACCTATTTTATAACAATTATTCTGATTTAATTTAAATAACTCCCTATCTGTTATCCTGCTAGGGATGTTCAAGGGAAATTGCTGTACACTTTACTATTAATTGTAAATCTGTGGTCAGTTAAAACACACAATAACATGTCTTGGCAACAGTAATTTTTTCTCTTTTGCACCTATGTTCTTCTCTCGGTCTGTTTTATCACTCCTTTGACAGAGTAATAAATAAATATACTCTGTTTAAGTACAGTTCAAAACCATAAAGGATTACATTTGCAAGTGATTGAAGCAAGAAACATTTGCAATGATCAAAACTGTGTGCAAAAGGACTACAAAAAAAGTCAGGCTAGGAAATTTATAACAGTGCTAGGCAAAAGAATGCAGAATTATTTTATTGTTTTTATAATTATTGTCAAAGAGAAGAAAATGAAAAAAAAAGCTGTTAGTAAACCACAAAAATGGAAAAGAGATTTAAAAAGATCCTTAACCAATTTTCTTGACTTATATAACTTACCTGGCACTGTATCACAATGTGATTTTGGCTACCTGGATATATCTGTGTACTTGCACATTAACTGATACATACATATAAGTATGTATGACCACTCCATGTTCTGCAAATTAATCACTGCTAGAAGTATAAAATGCATTCTATTAGGCATTGTAGACACTAAAAAATCAAAGAACTGGGGGCTGGAACTAGGTGAGCTTTAACGTCCCTTCCAACCCAAACCATTCTATGATCCTATGATTCTATGAATCCAGAATAACTAATTATTTTGACTTTGTGAAGGAGAGGTATCAAAGGATGCATCATGAACCATTAGTCCATGCTAATAGATTTGCCATTCTTTTGTTAAACATCAACTATTGTTTTGACACTGCTTCACAATACTTACTATAAGTTTGGCATTCAGCAATCTAATAAATAAAGCAAAAGATGTGTTAGAAATTACAAACACTTAGTAATAGAAATGGAAGTCCTGAAAATACTTGAATAATAGTATCTTTAGACATCATTTGTTCTTTACTGCAATAATTACAATTATACAAAAGAAATAAGAAAAAAAAGAGATCAAGATGGCTCTGCTCTTTAAATAAACTGCTATTAAAGCTTGTTAAAAATATAGCCTGAGAATGGCTCTTTTCTGAAATGCAGGATTCTGCAGATTTTTCAATGGAGGTGAAATTAGAAACATGAAGCTTGGCTATTTAATTAGTGCAATTTGGTTTATATACACTAATAAATAAACACACTCTAGTTCGTGTGTTCCATTAAGTATCCTTTCTGTCCAGTTAGAGAAAGAAAAAAACCTTCCAGTGCTTCAAAGAGTTGTTTACTGTGGAGGTATTTTAACTGATCAAATTTAGCATGATGGGAAAGCAGGAGCCTGTCACTGCTTTTATGAACTTGATGACCAAATATGAAGTCACCATTGAATTAAACTATTTGCAAAATGAAAGCCATGCAAAGGCTTTAAGCAGATGATGTTGGAGATGACAAGAGTGTGCATAGGCATGACTAACTGCAGAGTAGATTCCAGCAGAAATGTCTTCACATATAATTCCATTTAAAGTGGCATCACAATCTGAAAAACAAAACTAACCCAAAAGTTTTGCAGAATATAGATTAATGATAACGTAGAGTGATCTTCATAATGAAAACTATCTCTGCCAGGCCAGACCCACAGCTCAGTAAAAGATATATAAACACCAACATATCACCTTGGCATAATCTTTATGCTAAAAACAGGGTTCTTATTAACGTGTGCTAACACCAGTCTTCAGAGAAAGCTAGTCACATAAGCAACCTCTTCTACTCAAGTCCTGAGAAACTGTTCCCAGATAAAGTTTGCTAGGGGAAGTTATATAAAAGTTGCTTTTGCCAAATCTCCTTTTCCAATAAAGGATATCATTACTAATCCAGCATTTCTTCTAAGACTGAACATTTGTTGACCAAAACCCATATACCTGTTTAATTCAGTGACAGTTTTCTTCACAGAAATAATAAAGGAGAAAAGAGATAAGACTAATACCTTATGCCATTAATTTCTCTAATTACCTCTTGATATCTATTTTAAAGAAAAAAAGAGTTGCTAAATATTAGAAAAATCAGAATTTACAAGTTTCTTTGATGTAGATCAAGCGATTCCAATGCAACGCTTTTTGCATATAATAGGAATAGTAAATGTAAGGTCCAAGTGATTATTTTTAAAGCAAGCAAAGCTTGGCAGAACTAGAAATTGAAGACAAATATATAGAAATGATTTGAAACACTAGGAAACAAAGTAGAGAGAGAAAAAGCATGAATGGTGGTGCATAAGTATATAAAAGAATTTGCAGAGTAAGTTACATGCAAAACTAACAGTGAATTATAATTGAAGTATAAGGAACATCCTATTGAAAGCCAACATTTGCTCTGTGATGTTTGGAATACTACATTGGGCTCTAGGCATCTCCATACCTTGAAGGTGTTGACAAATTAGAGGGAATGAAGAAGAGAGCAGCAAAAATAGTCAGGAAAGAAGAGCTGATTTGTAAGAAAAGATTGACTCATTAGGGCCCAAGTATTTGGAGTGCATAATTAAATGTGTAGCCAGTTCCTGGAGTGAAATTTAATTTTTAAACTTTTAGAAATTTATATAAAAACCTAGACTTGTATGAAAATAAGCACAGCTTCTCTGAAGATCACTGAGGCTTTTCTTTCTTTTTCTTTTTCAAACTTAGGACAAACTGTTTTTGCAGTACAGGTCAGTCATTTACATGAACATGATATTACAGTCCTCAGCTGCCATCCTGTGTAATCTCTTTTTAACAGTCACAATCAGGCAGTTATTAAAGGCTAGCTAGGACTGCTGGCAACTACCACTGATTTGCTTTGCTAATGCTTCCTTTTTTTTGAAGATTCTCTGGGACTTGTTTTAGTAGATTAAGCACCTTCCTTTCTTACTGCCCTGCTTTGGTAAGAGAAAGGTACAAGTTGGGGAGATGTCTTTTCTTTGTTTCAGAAAATAAGTTATCACTGGAAAAGTCATAAAACATTAAGAAAAAAAAACCACAAATGTTCTAAAATTCTCCTTTAAGATGATGACAGTGTATCACAGTGGCAAATGAATCAGAAACTGTTGAGGCTGGTGCTTGCCTGTGTCGTGGTTTAAGCCCAGGCCATAAATTAGAACCACACAGTCTACTTCCCTTCCTACCCTTTCTTCCCCCCACTCCTGGAGGGATGGGGAGGAGAATCGAAAGAATGCAACTCCCATGGGTTGAGATAAGAACAGTTTAATAACTAAGGTATAACACAAATCACTAGTGCTACCACCAATAATAATAATGATGAAGGAAATAACAAGGAAGAGAATACAACCGCTCACCAACTGGTACCTCACCCCCACCCCACCGACCTATAACTCCCCCACCCACCAGTGTTCCAGCCCTCCCGGGAACTCTCAGTTCTACATCCTCGGGCATGACGTGCTGTGGTATGGAATACCTCTTTGGCTAGTTTGGGTCAGGTGTCCTGTCCCTGCTTCCTCCCGGCTTTCCCTCCTCCCTGGCAGAGCATGAGACCCACAAAGTCCTTGGTCAGTCTAAACATCGGTGTTATCAGCTCCGTTCCCAGGCCGAAAGTCAAAAACACAACGCTGCACCAGCTACTAAGAAGGAGAAAAACTGACTGCTACTGCTGAACCCAGGACAGTATCCACCCCTTCTTCCATACCATTCACGTCATGCTCATATCCCACATTTTCAATATACCCTCACTCTCATCTCAGTGCACTCTTATCTTAGTGCATGGACCAATTCCTATAAAGCTGCTGAGTCCATTCGGTCCATGATGTTGGGCTCCACCTCTTGTAACACTCTTTCAGAGCAGGAGAGGCCGTGTGCAGTGTTCACACTCATGAATAACCTGGGTGATAGTGTCCATTGCTAAGTCCACCCCTTGATCATGAGTCCATCTCTATGTTGCATCTCTGCCCTGATGGCCTGAAGTGTCATGGGCCCACCAGTCTCAAAGTAATTCACTTCAGCAGTTTCTGCAACTTGTTGTTGAGGACTCCATACAGCTGCCTTCCATCTCCGATGCTTCCAAAGCACCAGAGGGGCCCAGTGGACCAGATACTTGCCCATACTGTCCCACACACCATGACACTCATGACTGTCCAGCCTTGGGGAAAACCTCTTGGTCCCCCTGTATCGTTGTCTAACCCCAGACAAGACCCAAACCTGACTCTGCTTAACTTTTGAGATCAGAGAAAATGGTCGTGGGTAGAGCACAGTGCCAACATGGTGATCCCCATCACAATCAGCAAACAGGTCCCAGGGGTACCCAAAGGCCATTCAAAACCTTCAGAACTCTCAAATGATGCTGCTGTACTTGTCACTGGGGCTGCTGTAGCTGCTGTGCTTGCCGGCTCTCTCACCACCAGCTTCCCTTTCTCTGAGTCCAGATCTTTCTCCTCTGCCTTGCTGGGAAATGCTGTGTGGTCTCCTGCATCCTCCTGGGGCTCAGGCTCACGGGGCTCTGTGGGTGGCTGCCGGGGAATGCTCTCGGCCGCTGCGGGGCTGGGCTCGGCCGTGGTGCTCATCTCCTCTGCCGCCTCCTCCTGCTCCTCGGCAGCCGCCTCCTTCCCCTCCTCAACCGCCTCGACTTCCCCCACCAGCAGCTGCTCCCTGCCGGCCTCTGGCCCCACTCCCGCCGCCGCTTGCTCCCCGGGGCCGCTCTCCTGGGCCACTTCAGCCGCTGCTGGCTCCCGCTGCCGCTTCCCCTCGGCTCCTCGCAGCTTCACGAAGACGGAGGCGAGGACGAGGGCCAGGACGGGGAAGAGCGGAGGGACGGCCAGGTACAAGTCCACAGCCACGTCCATCCCGCCCTGCTGCCGGAGCCCGCCCGTATTGCAAGCCATTACCATAAAGTACAATGAGACAAGAACCCTAATCCAAGGCCCACACTTGATAAACACTAACACAGCAAATACTGACTCTAAGTAAGCAACGACATACAGAAACTATGATATCAAAAAGAACAACTTTGAGAGCCAATAAATCAGCATTGTGCCTTGGTCAGATCTGTTGTTATCTCAACCCTTCGTGCCCCACATTGGGCGTCGTGGTTTAAGCCCAGGCCATAAATTAGAACCACACAGTCTACTTCCCTTCCTACCCTTTCTTCCCCCCACTCCTGGAGGGATGGGGAGGAGAATCGAAAGAATGCAACTCCCATGGGTTGAGATAAGAACAGTTTAATAACTAAGGTATAACACAAACCACTACTGCTACCACCAATATAATAATGATGAAGGAAATAACAAGGAAGAGAATACAACCACTCACCAACTGGTACCTCACCCCCACTCCACCGACCTATAACTCCCCCACCCACCAGTGTTCCAGCCCTTCCGGGAACTCTCAGTTCTACATCCTCGGGCATGACGTGCTGTGGTATGGAATACCTCTTTGGCTAGTTTGGGTCAGGTGTCCTGTCCCTGCTTCCTCCCAGCTTTCCCTCCTCCCTGGCAGAGCATGAGACCCACAAAGTCCTTGGTCAGTCTAAACATCGGTGTTATCAGCTCTGTTCCCAGGCCAAAAGTCAAAACCACAGCGCTGCACCAGCTACTAAGAAGGAGAAAAACTGACTGCTACTGCTGAACCCAGGACAGCCTGGAAAGGGAATCTGTTCAGGTTGTCCTAGCTATGTGAATGAGACAGCAGGGAAAAGAGGCACAGAAAGCAGAGATTTGAAGCTGACATTTGGAAGATCTGTGGTGGACTATGTCCTCCTAATATTAGGTGGGGAACTTGCTACAGGAACAAAAATGTGTTTGTGTAAGCCTATTTCTTTAATTCATACCGAAGCAAAAACTACAATAAAACACCTAGAAAATTATGAATTTTGGCTGGTCTTAGTGTGGTTGTATTTTAAAAGTAGTAGATTTTAAAATGTCTGATTCCAAAAGGATTTCTTTACTGACTTTGTATAATCATGGATATTTATATTCTTCCTAGACACACCTATATATTCCTTCTCACACGCTACACTATATGAGGTAAGCTAGAATGAAGAACAAAACCGCCTACATACTGGCCTGTTGTGTTCTGTGTGTGCAGAATAGGAGGCTGTTATCATCAATGGATGAGTTGCCGACAGAATGACAGAGGACTTAAAAGTAAGATGGGCTGACGCATGAGGGGGAACAAACCTGAAGGTCCTCACTAATTTTTTGGAGAATATACATTTCTGATTTCAAATCTAGTGATAATGCTGACCATGAAGTTTGGAAAAAGATTTGCTTGCCAGGCTTCTACAAGAACTTGATAACTACCCTTAAGTCTTAGGCTTTTGCTCTGCTGTTCTGTTTGCCAGGAGAGGGAACACACTCACCAGAGGAATGGCCCCCAGTGTTACCAGTATGCAAAGAGATTCACTCAATGCACTTTAGGAGTGTCTTGAAGATCCTTATATTTTGATCTGTGTAAAGAATATATTAGTATGGCCATTCTAGCTCACCTTATTGAAATGTAAGATGGATGTACATGACTGAGATACTGTACACACCTCTCTATTTCCAAGCTACCATCTCCATTCATGATTGTTTTCCTACAGCTTATGCTGGCTGGGCACTTGGGTGTCACTTTTAATAACAGAAAACTCAATTATTTTCATCTCAGTCTTTGAAAATAGAGATAGAATATTGTATTACAGGGTTGGTTTTTTGGGAGTTTTGGGGTTTTTTTGGGGTTTTTTCTTGGGTTTTTTTTGTTTTTTTGCTTTTTTTTTTAAAGTAAGAAAATCTCAAAATCAGCTCTAAAACTCCTTCCTCAATTTACAAAAGATGTGTAGGTATTGCTGTTTTATCATATATTAGACCCACTGATGTGGAATCCTGTACAACTGGAAGATTAAATGGTGATAATCAAGTTTTGGTTGCAAAAGACCTTGGTCTGCCTGGCAAACCAAAATTTATTCATGATGGTAGACTTAAAATGGCGAGTCAGAATTTTATGCAAATGCAATAAAATACTGCCACTTCTTGATCAGTCCTACATTTTGCCAAAGCTTTAAAAATAATCTTAAAATCCATATAACTGTCTTTTAAAATAAAAAAGAGTAATAGACTTTGAAACAAGCCAGTGATTTAAAAAAATTAAATGATATAATCCTTTGTTAAAAAAAAAACAACTCCTCAGAATATTTTTTCCTATTTTTACCCATGCAATATCAGTGATGATTTCTTTTTTACCAGACAGAAAAAAAGTTATAATATTTATAGATTTTTTTTACTTTTTTTTTTTAACTAAATCCTTGTTTTCTAATCATTACCTCTTGCAACATGGTGTTTTCAGGAAAATGCCTGCTAGAAAGTTTAGACATGGTAGTTCGACTGTAAGCTTCTGGGGACATCCACATTGTATTATGCTTGGCTTAGAATAAGCAACTCCTGCTAGATTCAGCAAAAATAAAGCACAATGACCTCTTCAACTGGACACTTCAGCAGCTGGTCTATAACTTAAGCAGAGTTTTGCTTTACGCTTTCTAAACTGTCCTGGGGATTGAATAGACAACATATAAAAATATGACAGGACGATGATGGATTATGGGTCATAAGTCTCATTTCAGCCATACAAATAAAACATCGTGCTTGTGTGTTATGATAATACATTTAATGGACAGAAATTAGCAGATGTTGATTGCATGCTAGCACGCACAGCATACCAAAAATCACAGAGGAATGTTTAAAAGATTGTAAAGAGGCTGTACCATTGAATGCCTGTAAAGCAGAGTTAAAGTAGCAAAACCACAGGAAAGACAGTTTGGTAGTTGTCTGGCTTTTGTTTAATCGCTCTTCTTTGCCAAATGCAGTCATTAAAATGTAACAACAATTGTATACATTTTAGTTTAAAGTTAATGGTAATGCTTTTTCTGCCCCTTCCTATGTAATACTTTATAACTGTCAAAACACAGGGTTGTGACAGACTTTTAAAGCAAAACTTCAAGATAAACTTAGGGAAAAATTATGAATGAAAACTTGTAGTTCAGTGCCATTCAGAATTCTATAAATTATACAATATAACATATAAAAGCACCAAGTTTTGGTCCTGCTCAGTTACAACTTGGAACAAGCTTTTATACATAATACATGTATGCACACAAAGAGAAATGAAGTTTCATACGAGAACTACCTCTTTAAAGATTCAGACGTGAAAGCTAGATTTACTTTAAAAGAAAAATTTGTGTGTACAGTATGTGTTGAATTCCACCTTAACCCTTTTTTCCAGTCAAGTAATATTTATTTCAGGAACCTATGAATCTTGTCAATTTTAGAATTCTATCATCATTCACTGAATTTTAAAATTCACTGTTTTCATGTGGGGCCACATGCAGTAAATTCTGTCCTTGGCCAAACCCAGAATCAGTGGCAAAACTAATGGGTGTGCTCTCTGCTTTCATTAACAGATTGATGAGATCTGGATATAAGCTCTTCCTTTACTGTTTGGCCTCTTCGCTGTTATATAACTAGACCATCTGTATAAGCATTATCTGACATAGATTCATCTCAAAGTGGATTTAGAAATGTAGTCCAATTAAATCAGATAATCATGAGCTAATATATGTAGCAAAGATTGTTTTGTAGATGTACATATTATATTGAATTTGCATGTACTTTACTGGAAATACAGGAATTGTAAGAAAAAATATATCAATTATTGTAATGTAGAATAAAGATCCTACATGTCTGTGTTGTTGATTTTATCACTGTTCATGCCTCATAATGAATGCCAGACCATAGTAGGGTGTGTGCTGAGGTGTTAACAGCCTAGTTTAGATTCGCCCTTGTTCTAATTTTTTTTTTTCAGGGCCATGGCTATGGTAGGCTTGACTTATTATGGAAAAAAGGCACGTGACAGATGAGAAGTCCATGAATGATCACTGCATGTACACATTGCAACATGAAGGCCTATTCTAACACTTTTGCTACACAATTTGAAACAAAGCTAGGGAAACCAGATGGTGACGGTCTATCTCCATTAATTCTTACAGCTGCTTTCAATAGTGGATCAACACGAAGGGAGGTTCTCAAAGGGTTAGCTGTAAGAATGATACTAGATGGTTATTATCAGTGGAGACCTTAATTATAGTTTCCTTTTTTTAAAAAAAAAAGTTTCTTGCAAAAAATTTCTGAATCACAGAAAAACTGAAAATATGACTTTTGAGCTATAAATTCTGTTTTCAGATGTTGACATGAATCCCAGTGTCCCCAGTGAAACAATTTGTCAGAAGAATAAGGACATGTTATGGTGGTGGTGTCATTTATTTAAGATAACAGCCATAAGTTATAAGAATAGGCAAGTGTTTCAGGTCTGCCAGTGCTTACATCTTTGAGTCCTTTGGTAATACCACATATCTTTAGAGATGCATTTTAGTTATTTTACGTATCTACAAATTATACCCACCCATTATAAAATGATCTTATGTAAAACTGGAAAGATTGCAGTAATTTTTCTTAAAATATGAACAGTGATTATGGGACTTTGTTTTTCAATTTGCAGTCTTAGCCTGTATTAGCTATATTAGCACCGTATTTTCTCTTATCTGCAAAATCATAGGCACTATGGAAAGTCTGGATAGGAATTAGTTGTCCATTTACTTTTTCAGCACAAGTACAGGAATCTATCCAATGAAATTAAGAGGGCTCATGTTCAAAACACACAAAGGGGTGTGCAATAACTGATAGATCTGTGGAACTCCTTTCCAAAGGAAATTGTGGGTACCTAGGGTTTAAAAGATTCCAAGGATAGAAGAGGAATTGCATTTTAAAAGTGTGTTGAGGATTGGTAATAGAGAGAAGCCATATTCATCTCAAGATGCAAGTAGTCAGGGACTTGAAGTCCACTCTGGAGAAATAGCATATCTTTCTTATGCTTGTTCCTACTTCTGTGAAGGTTGGTCATCTTTGGTCATTGATGGAGAGAGAATTCTCCTTCAGATAAGCTTCCAATCTAGTTTGGTACAGCTATTCTTTAAACAATTTCTCAAACAATTTAAACATACTTTTCATTTAATCTAGACTATTTCCTTAATGTTGTGCTTTTTTCTGTATTGGAATAATGATGGAAAAGAAATTTTCAGTTCCCAGAATTTTCTGTTCATTGTGGTAACAAGTTAAAGTGTATGGTTTGCTGTTTCTTGGAGAATTTCTGGGCATTCTAAGAGTTTATGATAGGCACTGAGGTGAGATACATTCAAACTGATACTTTGTGCCTTTACCCAAAATACCTTTTTACAGATTTGTTGCTGATGCATCTATTTCAAAGTAGCTATTTTCACAGAAGAAAAATGTTGTTAAAAAACCAAACACTGTAATACGTAAATAAAATCTGGCTGAAAATACAATTGTGAAACTTTAATGATCTATCAGTTATAGGTATTTTGTACTATGCTAAAATGGTAATTTGAAATTTGTTAGCTTTGCATGGATTCCTAAGATTAAAACTATTAGAGTGGTGTTTAAACCTTTAAGAATTACAAGTGAAGAAGGAAAAATCTATTAAATGTCATAAGCATTCAAAATCTTCTCTAGATTTTAATTCCTTGAGTCATTTTTATTATGGAAGTCAGACCAAATGACACACACTATGCTGAATCTCACAGTTGACAATACAGTGCCATCAAAATCATAATTGTTAAAAAAAGAAAGATTAAACATCTTACTCTACAAGTAATACATAATGTCATATACCTATTACTAAGATGGCCCATCTTCTATGACCAAAGAGAATAACCTGATTTGAACTAGAAGGACTGAATAGAATTGTTAAACAATCCTTTGCATTTTAAGCAACATTTAATTAAAAACACACTTTAACCACCAAAATGATAAAAATCCAAGAGATTAAAATTTGAGTGTCAATTATCATAAAATTCATCATTGTAATTCTTATTAAAACTCAGTGTTTAGATAGGTAATGATTTTATAATATGGCAATTTGCATAAGGAGCCCTGAGATGGCTTATTATTTCGATCCTACACAATTACAATTCTAGCTCCATACATCAGAGCTCTTAGCAATGTAAAATCACTGTGCTAATTAATAAGCCATTTACTGACTGCAGCTAGTTATGGTGGTCCTGCAGCTGACCTTACGGAAGATGAGCCATCTCTGAAGTGCCTGTGTGTAACTACAAACATAATGATGTGCCAGGAGGGAATCATTAAAAATAATTTACACAAGCCTTCATTTACAAGATCTTTTGATAGCATGCTTCCCCGGTGTTTAGATCCACAGTGCAACCCCTACCATTTGGAAAGTGCCAAGCAGGAGAGTGAACGAGGATACCTAAGTGGTTAATTAAGAGCCATTCCGACGCCACAAGAGCCTCCTGAAAAATCCCTCTGATGTCTGCTGTGTCAAATGTCTCTCACAGGCAAAACCACAAGAGGTAGCTGCCATAGCAGGCTAATTATTGGGGACCAGGAGCAGCTGAGAATGGCCTGTCACTGAGTGCTTACTCTGAGCACCCAAGCCCAGGACTAAGAGCATGCTTTTCTGTGTGGAGTTGAGAGAAACAGTGGAAATGAGACACTGTGATAATCAGAAGAGATTGAAATAGCCATAAAAGTGTGAAGTTGTAGATGAAATTGCTCACTTGTGCTCTTTGATGTATTTTGTAACTTTACAGTTTGCTGTTATTCCACTTCCAACGTGTTTTTTTAAGACTTTCATTTTTGAATGCTTTTAAGAAAACAATAACTTACAAAGGCTTAATAGGGATGCATAGAGATTTCAAAGCATTAAAGATAATTTTTATGACATAAAAATAATTTCAAACTACATAAAAAAACCAAAAAAACAAAATTATTTTTAGAAAATAAAACACATTTAATAACACTACATCATGGGACTGCAGAAGAAAATACGAATATACACACAAAACCATCTAGTAATTTCAGTACAGTCAGAACAACTAACAAGACTAAATGAATATGTCACTGCCTTCCTTACAGCAGCTAGAAATGAACATAGCGGAAACACGCAACTCACGATTTATTTCTCCTACATCCAAGCCCCTGGAAGGTGGAGGAACAGAGCTATTTGCTTGTGTGTCATTTCATTAGTTTAGTGGCATTCAGTTGTTTTACTGACCTACAAGGGATTTTCCAAGTCTGCACAGGGGATATGCATTCTTATTGCCAGCTTGTTTGTTCATTATGCATGTAAGAGCAAAGGCTCACACTCTTAATGTGCAGAGAGTTTTCGGACCTGCCTGATGCCTTATAAGTTTACTTTCTGAGGTGCCTTGAGCAAGTCTTATGTGAGAAATCAGCATGAGCACAATTCCTGTGTGGTTTTTGCTAGTGCATTGTGGGTGAGTGCCAGGGCTAGGATCAAGAAGAATTAGTTTACTAAAGGTGGAAGCAGAAATGTAGTTGCTCTGTGCCTGGTTTTGTGTGTTTGCAGATATTTGGGAGAAAGAGAAAGAGGAACCCACTCGTTTTGCTCAGAACCCACTTGTTTGCTTGGTGCCTTATTGGTGATACTGACAGAGTTTACAAGTTTGCATGTGTGATTTTTTTTAAATATAGCCCATTTTGGCAACTTTACCATAGTAAGAGAATTCCTTTTTTTCTAGATGGAAACCACCCCATTCAGGATTCCTGTGATGTCTTCATTTTAAATGTTTCAGACTGTCGCATTTGCTAAGAGATTATAAATTATGTAGTTTATTTATAAATTATATAAATAAATTTTCCAGAATTAGAAAATACCTACCCAATTTTTTTTATAACCATGTCAACTTGCAGAAGGAAAATGCTATTTTAACAGCACTAGATGCTTCTCAAAGGCATAAAGAGATGTTGTGTTTTAAGCCTAGCAAGCAACAAAGTACTATGCAGCCACTCACACACTCCTCTCTCACCTCACCACCAGGAGGAGGAGAACTGGAAGAAGGCAAAACCTGCTGATTGAGATAAAACAGCTGAATAATTAAAATTAATTAAAAAATAACAAAAATAATATCAATAACAATATTGATAATAACAATAGGGAATAACAAAAAAATGGGACATGAAAATTCAGAAAAGCATTTTCTGTGATGCACAATGCAATTGCTCACTACCAGCTCACTGTTGCCCAGCCCTTCTCCATGTTTATACAGTGAGCATGACGTGCTGTGGTATGGATTATCTCTTTGGCTTCAGGCTTCAGGTTCAATAGTTCATTGCTATCCTAGCAATGGTCGCGTCCAGCTTCTCGTGCCCCTCCTCACTGTCAGAGCATGAGTTTGTAGTTAGTGGAGCCAGACAGCTTCAAAAGGAGGCAGGTTCAAACCACCCACATTATACCTCTCTGAGACAAAGCAAATCACTTTCTCACCACAGAGTGGAATCAGTGGCCAGATTGGTTCCTTAATTTTTTTAAATGGCTAAAATTCTACTTTTCTATAGTTTGTATTGTAATCTGTAGAAGCAGTGAAAATCACAGCCATACTTCACAGAGCAAAAGACTGAGGCACAGAGGAAAAGTTGGAGAAGCAGTGCCATGAACATAACCTAGATCCTGATGACTTACTCTTCACTGACTCTATACTGCTCATAAGTATAGAGAGACGGTGGAACAAAACCTCCACCCGTGGTTCCACCCTGCAGTCTTGCAGGAAGGCAGAATTGCATGGGGTGATGTGAAGTTTCATGGCTATTATCCTCTACCAGAAACATGAAGTCATTTTTCTCTGGGCCATCATCATCAACAGCTTCACACAGTTTAAACAAGCATATTTTGTTAAACACCAACCTATGATGAAACGACTAACCATTTGTTTAACTAACTCAGGCATATGCAGTGCTTTTGCAGAACTTTTTTTTGATTCTTATTTTTCAATCTATTTCATTTATCATGGCTGGTGACATTGTTGTTAGTTTTAAGGGCAAGCAAAATGGGAGGTGATGCCAATGACTTCACAAAATAATGCCAGCAATCAAAATTTTACCCAGTTAGTGACTGGCTTCTCACCAAGTCCATACTATATGTGAATAAATCTGTACCATTGAAAAGTTACAATCTCTAATCAGCATGCCTTATTCTTTGATCTGAGGCACAAATGGCAGCCAGCATGGTCAGGTGAGTTACATAACCTGCTCTGGCAATCATCCTAGGAGAAGGACAACTCTAACTTCAAACCCAGGGAGATGGAGCTCGTTTAGCCGTGTAAACCTTCCATCTAAGAGAAGGACACGCTAACCAAACCTACAACCTGAGGACTTTGCTGTCACCCTCCAAGCTCCCTAGGCCCTGGCAGATAAACCTCAGGTGTAAAGGATGGAGCCAGTTCCGCCTACGCTGTGCCTCACCTAAAGAATACACTGCGGAGGCCCAAAGGGTTTATTCACACTTGCAAAGCCCTGTAGTGACAGGCAAGGGACAGTAGTAAGCGTGGGTAAAACCCTTCCCAAATCTTCGTTCGCTAAGTCAAGCCATTATCATCATCATTAGATATAACTGAATAGTACAAAACCTAGCAAAATGAACTATTTTGAATGCAGATTTCCAGTCTTGCATTCATAAGAGAGAAGAAGAGATAATAACGTATCAACTATGATTCGGTGATATTTTTTTTCTGTATGTTTATTAAGAGATGCGTGTTTTCCCTCATAGAATTTTAAAGATAATTTGATAGATAGCTGTGCTTGTTAGGTTATTTGACTGAGAAACAAGCCTTTTTAAAGACACTGGTACACTTAAAAGCTAAATGATCTGCTTTTTAAACAACTGACATCACACAAATTGTATTGTTCATCTAGGGGAGCTAAGTAATGCCCATCCATTAATAAGAAAATAGAGATGAAAAATAAAGCATATGGCAGTGCCATGACACATATAATAAACAGAAAATCTCACACTTACACATCTTTGTTGCTAACTTGGTTTTTAATATTTTGAGTATTTATTCTTAGTACATCTACATGGAAACTTAAAAAATGTGCAATACAAAAGAACAATTTTTTATAGTGCAGCAAGAGACATTTTCTTGAACTCCTGATTGTAGGGACATTAGAAAAAAGAGGTAAAAAAATTTATGATGATATAGTGGTTTAATCCCCAAAAATGGAGATTGTTTCCACACTTGAATTTACAGACAAGTGAGATTTGAAAGGAAAAGGAAAAATTCATCCTTCCAATTTAACAATATCAATTTTAAGGTTTAAAAATTTGTCTTCTAAAAGACCAGCTCTGCTTGTCTTTATCGTATACATAATCCCACTGAAGCCAGAAGAGGTGCTCTTGTAAGTACGGGAAATCCTATATGGGTTTAACTTCATGCCTAATGCCATCCCAGATGTTGATCAGATTAAAGTCAGCAATAAAAACTCTGCTATTCTGAATGATGCAAGACAAGACCAGTTGTGAAGTGTTGATGAACCTTTCTCAATTCTGCTGGATTTCCACACATTGTAGATCAGGCCCTAAATTATCTAACTTCATCCTGGCCACAAGTGTGAAGTTTTTCCCTGGGGAACATCTCCACTGAAATCACAAATATCTCTGCTTGGGAAAGTATTGCAGAAACAGATGTTAGTGTTTGCCTTGAGGAATATCCAACATATTTAAGCAATCACAACGTATAGTGAGATGGAAAGATAATACCGGAATAAAGCAAATGCCTTTCTAAGCGCCTACTCATCGTTATGTTTAGGTTATCTTATTTAAAGGAAGCATTATATTTCTTGAAGATCATCACCTGTCATTAAAAGGGAATCTGTGACTGCACACAGTCTTTACATGACTTCAGGGAAAAAGGAACACCTTTGTGCATTCTCTTTTTTTTATATGTTTACAATGAAGTAAAACTTAATTTTCTGTTCTTTTGTCCCTGATTTTTTTTTAAAAGAAACTCAATACTATAAAGCCAATCGCTAGTAGATAGTAAATACTTGCATATTAAAAAACAGGTTCTATTTTTATAAATATAGTATAAGATTGCTGGCGTAGTATGACTGTGACAAGCGAACTTTATTATATTTTATATAATTAGCATCCTATTCAGGTTTTTTTAATGAGATGAAAATGAAAGTTTTTACATTTAATACCATGTTTTCATGTTTGACAAGCTCTAGGGATTTTAGTGAATAAATACTCCCAATAGACTGCCAGAAAACACTTCCTTGAAGAGAGCCATAAAACATATTTTTAAAGCATCCCTCTAAGCCACTACTTGAAATTTGAAGACAGTCAGTCAAAGGTCCCAGACTAACTCCTTTCATAGTCAACAAACTTTTTGCTGGACTTTATAGAGCTTTATCCAGCCTATGGTTATTACAGAGACAAAATGTGCAATTGTTCCGTCAGTTGACATATAGGAATTTAATAGAGATCCTAAAGGTAAAGTACATGTTTTCAACTTCTCTAGTGCTAGTTCAGATGAAGGGATAAACCCAGCAGTATTTTATTCTAAATATATGGAATGAAGGAACAGTGAGTTAAATAAGTGCTAATATGGGTTGTATGTATCTGAAGCTTACGTATAAAATATACCTGATATGATAGAAAATAATTTTCTCCTATTTTTCCCCCTTTGAAATTCATAAATTCATAACAAGTGATTGAACAAAAAAGGAGTGATCTTCATCACCTGAAAAGGTTAAGTGTTCTTGAAACATGTTAATGAAGCTATATATAAACAAGACTTCATTTCCTTGTTCACTATATTCTATAACAACTATTTCATCCTCACCGGCAATTTCTGAAGAACTGCTCAACCCTTTTAATTTATGGCAAATTCTGTTCCTCATTGTTCTTCAAATACATGATGTTATATTTCAAAGTGGTTTAACTGAGTAAGAAACAATAGAAAATGCAAAATATGTGTCCTTGCTGTACACTTAACTATTTCAGCAGAATGCAACATACGTAAATACTTTATTGGGTAAGTTTATTATTATACCATAGCCATTATAGCACACAAGTCACTTCCAGTAAGAACAGAGAAGTATGAAAACACATTCTTTTTTTTGGTAAGGATTTTTGAACCAAACTGAGGATGTCTAGACCATTAAAAACTTCATCTAGAACCTATAGAAGTCAAGCAAAAAAGTTTTTTCAATTGTTTTCAGGCAGGCCTGTATGGTAGCAGGCAATAGCTTGTTCAGTTCTGCAGAATTTGAGTTCTCTACAATATAGATGGAAAGGTGAAATAAAATATTTATATAAAATTGCATGGACAAATAATTTATGTGAAAGTATGATACAATCTTATAATTAACAATGCAGGAGGGGGATGGTAAGTGGCAAAACACTTTTGGGAATGGAGAAGTTCATCGGATGGAAGTTGGTGAATGTTTAGGATGCTTTGATTTCAGTTTCTCATCTTTTCCATACACCATACTGGCAATACCAGTTAGAACCTGGAAAAAAAGGCATACTTTTTCTGGTTCTATTTTCTTACCTTATGAGATTTGATGTCTTATTTCTCAATTTATTGTCATCTTGGGATTGAATATTCTGGGACTTTTTCCATCTTTTCAGTCTCTTATTCTGGTGGTCAAAGTTTATCCCATTGTTAGTTTTCCTCTTGCAAGGCACAGTCATATCAGTATTAAATGGATGTTATAATATAACCTGAAATCACCAAATTCCCATGATATTGTTACTTACTGGTGGTAGACAAAAACTTGTGCTAAAATGAAGTTGTCTTGTTTTAAAGTGGAATTAATGGAATGGCAGTGTGGAAGCTAGATGGTTTTGTGGCCTGGATTCAGATTAAATCAAGACAGTTTGGATACCAAAACATTTTATTCCCAGAAATATCACAGAATCATAGAATGGTTAAGGTTTGAAAGGACCTTGAGGTCATCTAGTTCTAACCGACTGTCATGGGCAGGGACACCTCACACTAGACCATGTCTCACAAGGCTCTGTCCAACCTGGTCTTGAACACTGCCAGGCATGGAGCATTTACCACTTCTTTGGGCAATCTGTTCCACCTCACAGTAAAGAACGTCTTCCTTATATCTAACCTGAATTTCTCCTGTTTAAGTTTAAAACCACTAGCTGTTGTCGTAATGTTTCAGTACCTGATGATCATAGGATCATAGAATAGTTAGGGTTGGAAAGGACCTTAAGATCATCTAGTTCCAACCCCCCTGCCATGGGCAGGGACACCTCACACTAAACCATGTCACCCAAGGCTCTGTCCAACCTGGCCTTGAACACCGCCAGGGATGGAACATTCACAACTTCCCTGGACAACCCATTCCAGTGTCTCACCACTCTTACAGTAAAGAACTTCCTCCTTATATTCAATCTAAGATATAAGATTCAGGTTAGATATAAGGAAGAAGATCTATAAGAATATAGAAAAGATTCAATCATATTAGATATAAGGAAGAAGTTCTTTATTGTGATGGCGGTGAAGGTGGGGCATCCCTGCCATGGCGGAGGGGTTGGAATTAGGCTATCTTAAGGTCCTTTCCAACCCTAACTGTTCGATGATTCTACAATTCTATGAAGAGTCCCCCTCTGGCATCCTTGTAGGCCCCCTTCAGATATTGGAAGGCTGTCATAAGGTCTCCACGCAGCCTCGTCTTCTGCAGGCTGAACAGACCTAATTTTCTCAACCTGTCTTTATACGGGAGGTGCTCCAGCACCCTTATCATCCTCGTGTCCCTCCACTGGACTTGCTCATAAAATATGCAATTTTATGAATTACACAACTTCCCCTTTTTGTGGGAGAAAAAGCGTAATGCAGAAGAAAGTGGCAGTTCCAGCCATTACCATGCATTGCCTGTAGCTACAAGCACCCTTGTTTTCTCAGGCATCTCCAGAGATCAAAGTGATCATCCCAAGTCCTGGTACAGTGCTGAGGGGTCCTCTAGACTGTCTTCCAAAATGATTATAATCACAGAAGTGTACAGGCTGGATGGAAAACACTTGACCCTTGATTGTCTTTTTCTTACACTGGTGGCAAAAACCAGCTCTCTGCTGCTGCTCACAGTCTGCTTCTCTTGAAGAGCCTTCACACATTCACAACTTTCTCACTGATTGACAGGTTGTTTATGCTGAAGTTATTTTCTTATTGTTATAACTAGACTATCCTATAGGGTTAGCATAAGATCACGCATATTGAACTTAACACTAACATTGTCAACTAAGCCAAACTTCTGCTAATCATTACAGAAAGAAAGGGAGGAAAGAGGTTCCCTTTGGAAATAATCATCTCTGTGGTGCAAGTATTTGGTCCTGATTCCATCACCTTATCTCTGTCTTTAAACCACATAGCTTCTAGTGCAGGTACTACATCTTACAGCAGGAAAGCCTCCATATCGAAGGGAAATTCTTAAATGAATGGTGGAGTCTTAGTTGTAGTTTTCTCTTATATCTCATACTGGCTCTTAAGCAGGATGAAAGTATATCTTGTAGATGTACCAGTGGAGCATGGAAATATGCAAGTATTAAAAAAAAAAAAAATCAATATGGAAGTGGAAAAACAAAAACAAAACAAAAAGAAGCAGGTTTATTCTTCTATTACTTATACCAAACATAAAGAAAGCACTTGCAGTACCTCTGTGTTAAAAAACATCATATTGAGGCAAGATATTAAGAAACATATGCAGAAGAAAATAAGGTTAACAGTAAGCAGGAGGCAGCCTATTGCTTCTCAGGAAGTAGAGGTGGTTCTGCTGTTAGGAGGCCAGGACATACCTGCAGATGGTCAACACTGGAGAATCAAGGGCTGACTACCTTTCTGTGTTACAACTGAAAGCAGAAGAGGAAGAAGATAAGGAAAGTGGTATGTAAGGATGACCTTACAGTCCATTCAAGAAACATAGAAGCCAAGTTCCTTTATTCATACGGAAGCTCAGTTGTTTCATAGAATGATTTCAGACATATTTGTTACTGTTGGAATGGCCACAGCAAAAATGGCCAG